>NC_053500.1:133852960-134147960 GCF_905171775.1 Rana temporaria | reverse complement strand
GTATATTTCAAACCAGACCAAAATGACTCAAATAAGAGAAGTTCATTGTTAAGGTGTACATACAATTTAACCCAATTGATTATAAATTAAACACTGATTAAAGTGGTTGTAAGTGAAAAAAACACAAAAAAACAAACAAACACAATTATCTACATACTTACCTGCTCTTCTAAACCTCCTCTTCCCTGATCCCCCGCCAGCCCTCCTATCTGTCCAGTGCCCCCACAGGAAGCTGCTTTCCATAGGGGCACTTGTGCATGCTCTTTCCATAGCCCCCTGCTGCGTCTATTGACACAGACAGTGGGACTCGGCCCCACCCCCCAACTTCTTTGCCACTGGTGTTGATTGACAGGAGTGGGGGGCCAATGGCTCCCGCCGCTATCAATCTGCCCAATGAGGAGGGGGACAGTGGCAAGAGACGTTGCTCTTGTGCACATCACTGGATCGGATTGGGCTCAGGTAAGAATAGGGGGGGGGGCTGGGGTTGATCCTGCAGCAGAGAGTTTTTTTTACCTTAATAAATGAATGCATTAAAGGTACAAAACCATGAGGTTTTAGAAGCACTTTAAATATGATGCACAACTAGGGTTCTGTAAGCAGACCCTAGGCGATCTCTGGCTGCACTAGATTGCACACAAATCAGATTAAGGTAACATGGACAGCCTTGATGACTTTAGCACAGCTGCAACATCTGCTGCTTAAAACTAGACATGGACTTGCATCTTGGAATTGCTCTTTAAAGAGAAAGCAAAGTCTACCTCTTTAATTGTACCTACAGGTAAGCCTATAGTAAGACCCCTTTTACACTGCAGAGGTGCATTGCCGGCGGTATTAACCCTTTTTTGGGTGCTAGCGGGGGGGGGGTAAAACCGCACCGCAAGCGGCCGAATACCGCCACAATTCCGACGGTAAAGCGCCGCTAAAAATAGCGGCGCTTTACCGCCAACACACCTCCCACCCCAATGTGAAAGGGGGCTTAGGTACTGTAAACATCTCCTAAACTTTTACAGATTAGAAGATATTTACTATATACTTTGCCGGCGATGTCATCGTTGAACAAACGGCCTGCTTGTGCCGGGAACCAGCGGCACCTGTGCACATGCACTGGAGTGACGTCATTGCGGCTCTGGCCAATCACAGCGCCGGAGCACGCAAACAACCCTGGGAAAGATGTGGGCCGTGGGAGTGGTGTGCGGGTGGCACTACAGGGCATCGTTCTAAGGCAAGTATTTCATATTGAGCTAGTATGCAATGCATACCAGCTCATTATGCCTTTATCTTGCAGGTTTATTTTCTTTTTTGGGGGATTTTTTTTTTCATTTTTTTTTTTTTGCCATCAGCCCACAGCTTTGAGTTTGCTTGCTTCTCTTTTCAGGCTGCTCCCCTGCCTTTTATGTTTTTCTGTACCTGCATAACTGATTGGCGATTGCCTGCAGCAGGAGGTTAGTCTAGCACAGCATGTTCCTGGGATGACATAGAGGTTAAAAAGGAGAAAGAAAAATGATGATGAATGAAACTATTTCTCTTCTAACCTTCAAAACCGGCATATAATAGGGAGCAAAAAAAAAAGCCAAGAATAGAAACCTGGAGCTATTAGGAGGAAAGATATGGTGAAGCTGCTGAAGAGTGAAGAGAGGGCAAGATCTTCTACAAGGAAGATGGTTTAATGACTGCCGTCACGAGGATCACTGCAGCTAGCAAACCTAGAATGTATTTTCAGGATGAACACGCTTTAAAGGAACCTGAACCTATAAAAATGTGGACGCACACTCCCCAACTTCCATGCCAACTCCATAGGCTTCAATACTTTTTGATGCGCATTAAGAATGCAGCAAGAGAACTTGACCTCTTGATGTGAATACTTATTCAGGAGGCATACCGAGGAAAAGATGATTAAAATTAGCATGGGTGCAACATTTTCTAATTTAGTATTTATTTTTGGAAGAAAATTCAAGGAGTACAAAAACAAAGAACGAGCAGGAGCACATCTGTGTACATAGCATAGGTGTTACAGTAAATAGCTAAAGAGAAATTTTCCTTATCCAGTTCAGGTCCACCCTATAGCAGTTTTACAGGTACAGGGCTGGCACGCAGGTGCGCCAGATCACAGATACACGCACACGAAAATTAATGGCATCTCAGTCTTAGTCCGTAGGGTTCAAAATTGAGTTGGCCCACCCCATTACCAAAAGTACTGGGACGCCTACCTTTACACACACGTGAACTTTAATGGCATCCCGGTCTTGCATCTACATTATATTTAACAAAAGTATTGGGACACCTTCCCTTTAAACGCACATGAACTTTAATGGCATCCCAGTCTTGGTCCGTAGGGTTCAGTATTGAGTTGGCCCACCCTTTGCCGGTATTACAGTTCAACTCTTCTGGGAAGGCCGTCCACAAGGTTTAGGAGTGTGTCTATGGGAATGTTTGACTACTGTATTCTTCCAGAAGTGCATTTGTTGGATGAGAAGGCCTGGCTCATAGTCTCCGCTCTAATTCATCCCAAAGGTGTTCTATCAGGTTGAGGTCAGGACCAGTCAGGTTCCTCCACCCCAAACTTTATGGTCCTTGCTTTGTGCACTAGTTCAAATCATTTGGTGGAGGGGGGATTATGGTGTGGGGTTGGGCTTAGCCCCTTAGTTCCAGTGAAGGGAACTCTTAAGGCGTCAGCATACTAAGATATTTTGGACAATTTCATGCTCCCAACTTTGTGGGAACAGTTTGGGGACGGCCTCTTTCTGTTCCAACATGACTGCACACCAGTGCACAAAGCAAGGTCCAAAAAGACATGGATGAGCAAGTTTGGGGTGGAGGAACTTGACTGGCCTACACAGACCTCAACCCGATAGAACACCTTTGGGGTCAATTTAGAGCGGAGACTGTGAGCCAAGGCTGCTCGTCCAACATCAGTGTCTGACTTCACAAATTCTCTTCTTGAAAAATGGCCAAACATTCCCTTAGACACTCTCCTAAACCTTGTGGACGGCCTTCCCAGAAGAGTTGAAGCTGTTATAGCCGCAAAGGGCGGGGCCAACTCAATATTGAACCCTACAGACTAAGACTGGGATGCCATTAAAGTTCGTGTGCGTTTAAAGGGAAGGTGTCCCAATACTTTTGTTAAATATAGTGTAGATGCAAGACCGGGATGCCATTAAAGTTCACGTGTGTGTAAAGGTAGGCGTCCCAGTACTTTTGGTAATATAGTGTAGATGAAACCCTACTAAGGGTAGGTGTGGGGGCTAGGAGTTTATAGAAAAGGAGAGAGTGTAGTGTAGAGTTCCCTATCTCAAAAGGGGTCTAATTTAGTTTTAAGTAGCTCAGCGCAGAGGGAGAATACCAAATCAGAGTGTACTGTACTCCTGGAGGACTAGCATTGTCACCAAGGATACGAAGTGCGTTAGACTACAGAACAGCCTAATCTTCATAACAGTCCTGACAAAGCTAAACAGCGAAATGCGTCGACGCACAGGGGGTCACTTTCCATCATGTATGTATGTATGTATGTATGTATGTATATATATATATATATATATTATACACCTTTTTCATTCTCCTAAATGTTCTTTGTGTACCATGTACTACTTCAAATAAACACTGTAATATTTTTGTGTACTTTCCATTGTTCATTGTGCCTTTAAAGTCTGACCTGTGGGTCACCAGTTGATGGCCCCCTCCCCCCCTTTTCCCAATATTTAACATAGGAGGGAGGTATTATGTAGTCCGAGAAGTACTGAGCAGGGCGGAGAACACTGCTTGAGATAGCAGCGTTCATTAGACAAAGCAAGCTCCTGGATTTCTGGCAGGAGCAACAGGAATATTTTGAACAAATATAACTCAAACACTTTTAGTGGTGGATGTACCAGAAAAAAAAATGGAGCAAATAAGTAAAGTCGATTGCTAGCGATAACATGATGACATTGTTGATGTACCTCCACTAAAGTAGATAAGCTCCTGTTGAGAACATACAGATGTTTCTCCACTCACCTCTGACAACCTGTAGTCCGCTCCAAGCCCCTCCCCATACTCGTTCCGTGTCTTCGCCTGGAGGAGGGTAATGTTTCCATGATACTTGTTAGCTGGGACATACTGGTCTGCGGCCTTCAGCTTGTAGTAGAAGGAGGAAGCAGCAAAGCGCAGGGCGTCCTGGTTGATGGACTTGTGACTCTGTGTTATATGGTCCACCGCGGCCTTCACTCGGGCCTCCAGGTCTTTCTGGGGAAGGAGAGTTTCCAGGAGCTGCAGGAGGACAAAAGCGGGTCAATACCTCTCCATATTTCTGCTTGGGTTGCGTATCCATCGTGTCGTAGTAAGTGATCATAGTTACCTTGTTGTATTCGGTGCCTATGAACTGCTGGATGAAGGCGCACAAGGCTTCGGTTTCAGCCTCCGCATCACTCCCTGGAGTTAATTTGGCACGGTAACTCTGGAATAGGTCAAGAGGCGCATCAATCATAACTGACAAAGAGGACAATTCTAGGCTTCACACATGACTAAGAGGCCCACCAAAGTGTTTATGATTCTGCCCTTCCCTACAAGGAAGCATAAAACAAACACAGCCCAGCAAATTCTCATTTACTTTAGTGGTCTAATTAGATATAAGAGAGGGAATTGATTTTTAAGCTGCAAAATAAAGTGAAATAGTATTAACTATAATACATAAGAATTTTTTTATTTATAGAGCAAACAAAAATTGTTAAAACATAACAATTGGCAAGTACATATCAATAAAGTTTTATGGATACAGCACTGTAGAATGGAGTTCCCAACATGTTTCGCCCGGGCTTCTTCAGGGGATGCTGTCCAATTAGAGGTACAAGGTGGGGGGGAGATAGCCGATTATTTTCACATGATTTGACTTTGTCTGCGGGTGGGGAGGTTCTGGTCGAACGTTATGTCATTCCTTGAGGAGGAACTGGCTCTCCCGAACATATGTACTCAGGCCAGATGCATACTAGGTGACTTTGGGGACGAGGACTTATCAGAATCCAAAAAGACTCGAGAATACTCTTCTTACATGCCAAGAAAGCATTGGCTCTGAAGTGGAAGGATGATAGATCTCCGTCCATCCACTGCTGGATTGACCTGGTTAATGGAGCCCTGCCAAAATATAAGCCGACTTACATTTCCAGGGGTTGCCCGAAAAAATTTAGGTGGACTGGATAGGCCCTAGAGGGATCCCGGACCTCCTCAGTGGGAAATACTGTCATTAATGTATGTAGATACACGTCTCCCCCTACCAGCATAAGGATGACAAGTTTACAGATTGGCCTTCAAATGTGGAATACTTCCGTCACAATGTTCTTTTGTTCTTGGGTTTGCTTGTTTTTTGGTCTGTTTTTTCTGTTATCTTATGAATGTACATAGGAGTATTTCCCGAAGATGTAGGAGGTTGGATCCAAGCACGGATGATCACTAGTCTATGTATAATATGTGTACTATCCACATAGTACACATGTGGATAGTTCCTTCTACTGTACATTTTGGTTACTGTTTTGGCATCCGAGGGTTAATCTCCTATGTAAACCTATGTTATACTTGAAAAATAAATAACATTTACCCTTAAAAAAAATAAAAAAAAAATAAGGAGGTACAAGCCTTCTAGGTCTCTTGAGATATTAATCAATTCACTACAAGGGGGGTCACAGGTGTCTATCTGCATCAGAAGAACTGTGTGCTACGGTCGACCATAGGGGGCATTCAAGGACCAGAAAAACAAAGTTCTGCAGTGGACTCAATACCGAGGGACGAATGCTGTCTATACACGCCGATGCTTATCTCCAAGACTGGCGTTTAGTGACAGCGCATATGTCCCTGGGTTCCAGCAGCTAGAAGAGACCTAGAAGGCTTGTACCTCCAAATTGGACAGCATCCCCTGAAGAAGCCCGATATATGGGCGAAACATGTTGGGAACTCCATTCTACAGTGCTGTATCCATAAAACTTTATTGATACGTACTTGCCAATTGTTATGTTTTTTCAAAAAAAATATTTGCTCTTTAAATAAAGAAAATCTTATATATATTATAGTTGATACTATTTCACACCTTAAAAATCCCAATTCCCTCTCTTCTATCCAATTAAGGGATGTGGTGCTAATATTAAGTTGGTTTGCCCGTGGTCATAAAGTCCTTTTCTTCAGTGGTGTAATGTGGAGGGACCATTCTGCACTTACCCTGCTTTGTGTTGACTTTCTTTGGGTTACCTTGCGGGCGAGCTCCAGAGTCATACACTCAGCGTCAATAGACGCTGAGTATATGGCCCCGCCCCCCGCATCATTGGATTTGATTGACAGCAGCGGGAGCCAATGGCTGCGCTGCCAACAATCTACCCAATCAAAGCTGAGAGAAGGACGGTGGGGACTCGCCCATGGAAACTCGGGGCTCAGGTAAGTTAAAGGGGGGGCGGGCACAGCAAGGTGTTTTTTCACCTTAAAAAAAGGTGAAAAAACACAAAGGCTTACAACCCCTTTAAAGGTCAAACAAGCACAACTACCCGTCCGGGTGCACTCACAGGATATTGCAGCTAAGAGTGTAACAGCAGGTCTCGGATGCTCCAACAGCATCCGTCTCCTGGTATAGAATACGGCCTGTCTGTGCCCAAATGGGAAAATATAGCGTGTCCCTGCTCTTTCCCCACTCGTCTGGGAGCTCTCCCTAATGCCAATAGTGTCCCTGTCAGACAGGTGACCTGTCCCTACACTACACACACACACACACACACACACACACACACACACGTATTGTGCACAAAGCCTGGGAGTCAGGGTCTTAAGTAGGCTCTGCCTAACCCCAAGATGGCAGCAAGAGTCACATATGGTGGCAGCAGCCAATCAGATAGCTCCGCCAGTGACCCAGGAAACCATAGAGGACTCCTTTCCCCTTAGTGCCACCTGCAGTGGAGAAAACAGCCGGCACCTGCCTACAATGTGCAAAGACAAACCAGCATAACAGGTAAGGGAGTTAACAAAAACAGGCTTAGTGCATTATACTCCTGATTGCTGTGAGTTATGGCACATGAGTGGTGCTCTTACCTGTGTATATGCAGCAACGTAGGAGTGTGACCCATCAAACAAAAACAGGCTGTCTGGAGCCTGGGAACTGTCCTGTTCGGTTTGCAACTGTGAACACATTTCAAAGGCCACACAGGCTCCAAAGGAGTAGCCAGCGATCCAGTAAGGCCCCTCCGTCTGCACTTGCTTTATGCATTGTATGTAGTACTCTGCCAGATTCTGAATACTGTCCAAGGGAGCCGCTGCAAAACATAACATAACATATTAAAATGCAAGTCCAGACAAATTTATTTTTTCGTTTTGACTATAAAAAGGTTTTGTGTGCATGACAATTTATTTTTTTCGTTTTTAGATTCATTAATTTAGTTTAGTTAAATTTGGTTGGTTTGTTCAATTCGTATTCGGTATTCGTATTTCGTTTTATGTCTTTTGAATTTTCTTCAAAATCTACAGATTTCTCTCAATTCGAATCGATACATTTTGAATCTGTCGAACATTAGATTTTTTTATTTTTAAATATATATTCGAATGTGGCAAAGTGAACAAACAAAAGAAAAATTGTTATCAAATGATTACATTTCACTGAGGCTCTTTTTGGACGATGATTACCTCTTGTACACTGCAGGCCATAGCAGGAGATGTTGAGTTTGGAGGCCAGGCTCTGGAATGCGGAAATGGATCCTTCGATGGGGTGCACCAAGAAAAGGTGTCGGTCATTACTCTGAACGTCATTTATCTTAGTGATGGTGGAGGCATCGGGATTTACCAGGAGGTTTCTCAAATCCAGAAAACTAAGATCTGGTTGTACCGAGCTTTTCTGAGAAGGCTTGGATTCTATAAGGAAAATTTAAAAAGACTTCATTAGGCAGAAAAAGTATTTTTTTTTCCTTTTTTAAGCTCATTTTACTTGTTTAGCATTTAAGTGTCCAACCATTGTCAAGTCATTTTACTCCATTCCTTTTTCCTTCTGTTGCTCTGACTCGACACCATTACATTGTCACCCTGCCCTAAACTGATATTTCAGTTTCTGGATGATACCAAAGACAAGTACAGTGGAACCTCGGATTACGAGCATAATCCGTTCCGGGAGAATGCTCGTAATCCAAAGCACTCGCATATCAAAGCGAGTTTCCCCATAGAAGTCAATGGAAACAAAATAATTAGTTCTGCATTGACTTCTATGGCATGCAATACCGCATGTGGCCAGGTGGGGCACTGGAGAGCCTCAGAAATACTCGGGGACAGCTCGACTGAACTCGGAAAGGTTTGGGATCGGAGTATTTCCGAACGGCTCTTAACGGCTCCGTTCAGCTCCAGCACCTTTGGCCAAATGCGGTACTGCATAACGCTGTGGCTTGAATCCTGTTCGTTTGCAAGACAACACTCTTAAACCGAGTTACGTTATTTAAAAAAATGCTCGGATTGCGACAGGCTCGTTAACAGCATTACTTGCAATCCGAGGTTTCACTGTATCATGATGTAAATGGTAAAATCTCGATAAAGTCCCCAGGTTTTTGCACCTGCTGTAAAAGAAAACTCACCCAAGCTCTACCGCTGTATCATGTAGTTAGTGTGCAGAGTTGGTCGGTGCTCTGGCTAATTGAGTTCACAGAGAATCCATAACCAGTACAAGCTGGAAACTCAACAGCTTCTCCATAAAAAAACATGTTATTGTAGCATTATAGCAATAACACCATCCAAAAACTGATGCGTTTCGGCCTAAGCCTTCATCAAAAGCACCTGCTGTGACCATTACGAAAAGATCCTGTTCACCTTATATTTAATTTAATGATATGAGAAAATGTCAGGAGGAATAAGAACACCAAAAAAAATTGCAGGAGCCCGATTTAGGCCCCATGTACACGGGCCGCTGCTAAACGTATGTTCAGACGCAGTTGGATGCTTTTCTCAACTGCCCCTGAACTCATTCAATGTTATCCTATGGGACCATGTACAAAGTCTCATTTATTGACGTTTTTAGGCAGTTTCTTTTAACAGAGTTTCTTTGAAAGCAAAAAAATGGGTTCAACTTCAGATGCAGAAGATTTCCACGTTTCAGATGCCAAACGTGATTAAACGCGGTAACCCAAAGCATGACAGATCTTATAAAGTGCATTTGAGAACTGGCACAGACCTCCTCGGTGGGTCAGCCCAAGAACAAGAAAGAAGTAGATGGCTACTATTCTATAACTGTAGACTTGTATTTTCTCACCTTCAACACTTCCAGATTTGGAAGAGAGCTCACGCAGTTTGTTAATCGTTAGTTGTCTAACTTCCCTCATTGCCATGACAATATCATAATCCCGTTCCAGCGTCTGACGAACCTCCACACCCATTAGAGAGTCCAGACCCAGGTCAGCCAAGGTGGTGTTAGGATTCAAACTGCTCACATCCCGGACACCTGACAGAAAGATCGGGAAAAGAACAATACATTTATATTACAGGAATAACATCATTTGGATTATGGCTTATGACTTCTGCTAGCCTGACTAGTGGTGGCCATACAATCTGACTGTTTGACCCAGTGTCTGAACAAAGTCTGAACTGACCCCGAGTTGATGCATCAATCTCCTTCTCACCTAATATCCCACTCCTATGCCTTTTCATAGAGATGAACAGAAATTTGGATGAAAATATTCCGCCCTCCCCATCTCTACCAAAGCTGTCAAGTCTTCTCTGGTTGGCTGATGTGACAGTTCACACTCCATGGATGGGAAGATTGTTAATGAAAACCATGTATCATGGGATACTATCTACAGTGGATTACAAGCATAATCCGTTCCAGGAGAATGCTCGTAATCCAAAGCACTCGCATATCAAAAGCGAGTTTCCCCATAGAAGTCAATGGAAATGAAAATAATTTGTTCCGCATTGCCTTCAGGGGCATGCAATACCACATGTGGCCAGAGGTCGGGGGCACCAGAGAGCCTCTGAAAGGTTTCAAGTGTCACCGGCGCCCCCACACCTCTGGCCAAATGCGGTACTGCACACCCCATTAGCTTGCTAGTTTTGCGAGACAACACTCAAAATGAAAAAAAAAAAAAAAGTTGCTCGTCTTTCAAAATGCTCGTTAACCGCGTTACTCATAAACCAAGGTTCCACTGTACATGTGTATGGAAATGTTAGGTATATAACACTCATTGAACAGAAACAGTTAAAATTCTTTCTCAATACCATAAGACATGAAGACAATAGCTTCATATGGAAAGCCACATTACCACCGTTGTCTCCCCCCTTGGTTTCTCAGAATGGTTGTTTAGAAAGCTATAATAAATTATGTAGGAGCTCTGTACTTCTTATACAATATCCTTACCCAATATGTGAGCCACGGCTTCCACCAAATCTTGTTGACCAGCTCCTTTGGCTTTGACAGAGATGGTCTTCTCAGCCAGGACAAAGCTGGACATAACGGGGTGAGGCTGGTTCAGGAACTGGTCTAGAACCTCCAGGCAAGCGCTTATCCGCTGAGGCAATGTCCCTCCTATCACTGTATCGTTATTTCCCATGGTCTCCAGAACTACGCCTACATCGCCGATGGCTCCCCACTGTATTGCCAAGCCTATAAGAAAAATCAACCACGATTAAGCACTAGAAAATGAGCATTAAAACATTACTGGTAGGTGTCAGGGGAGAACTTCAGAGAAAGCCTTGAAGTGCCCTTATTCCTTTTAATGGATTGTTTTTACAAGGTAGGCTAAAGGGGGAAGGAGTACTGCTGCACCTTGCTGTGTATCAGCTTAAGCCATTGAACCCTGTAAGCAACCGTTTTTTTTTTTTTAACAGCGGATATAAAAAAAAAATAAAGCTTGCAAAGGTGTCTACACGTGGGGGCTCGTCCGACATAGGCTGTTACCTCTAGCAACAGGATCAGAAAGTTATTTCGCTATTGAGAGTTTGAACTTGAACATCTACTGCTTGGGTATGACAAAGCAAAATATTAATATTTACCAGAATGATAAAAAAACAAGATTAAATATATTTTTTTAGATTTCAAACTTTATTTAAGATGGTAAAGACTACAAAAGAAAGAAGAGCATACCGTCTGCCGCCTCCCCAAAAATGTTTTATTCCACCAGCTGCCACTGCATTTTAGCATGTCTTGGGCAGGGTGATATATCCTGAATCTACTGAGACATTTTCCATAACAGGTTCCCATACCTGGCAAATTGTCCTGACGCCGCTTTTCACAAATCCGCTCCATGGTTGAGTTGGCAAATCCATAATTGCTCTGACCGGCGTTTCCTCGCCCGCAGCTCACAGAGGAAAATACCACAAAGTGATCGAGCTCCAGACACTTCTCACGGCTTACGCTGTAAAAAAAAATTAAATAAATAAAAAAAATCTGTTCAACCGGTGAAGATCCAGTGCTATGAAAAAAGTATTTGCCCCTTTCCTGATTTTTTTTGCATATTTCTCGCACTTAAAGTGGAGGTTCACCCAAAATATAAATTTTTAACATTAGATTGAGGCTAATTACGGGGAGCAGAAACGGGCATTTTTTCTAAAATTAATGCCGTACTTACCGTTGTAGAGATAGATGTTCTCCCGCCGCTTCCGGGTATGGGCTGCGGGACTGGGCGTTCCCATTTGATTGACAGGCTTCCGACGGTCGCATACATCGCGTCACGAGTTTCCGAAAGTAGCCGAACGTCGGTGCGCAGGCGCCGTATAGAGCCGCACCGACGTTCGGCTTCTTTCGGCACCTGGTGACGCGATGTATGCGACCGTCGGAAGGCTGTCAATCAAAGAGGAACGCCCAGTTCCAAAGATCATACCCGGAAGCGGCGGGAGAATATCGATCTCTAAAACGGTAAGTACGGCATTGATTGAAAAAAAAAAAATCCCCGTTTCTGCTCCCCTTAATTAGCCTAAATCTAATGTTAAATTATTTTTTTCGGGTGAACTCCCGCTTTAAATGATTCAGATCAAACACATTTTATTATTTCACAAAGATAAACTGAATAAATACAAAATGCAGTTTTTAAATGTTGATTTCATTTATTAAGTGAAAAAAAGCTGCCCAAACCTGCCCGGCTCTATGTGAGAAAGTAATTGCCTCCCCCTCTGCTAAATCATGAAGGAACTACGATTAACCAAATTTTTACGTTCCTTTTTTTATTTTTTAGGTTAATTTTTACTTGAATTTGGTGTTTGGCAAGAATCATTGGTATTGCTTAAACAATTATACAGATTCTATTCATAGTTATACTATTATAGAACATTCTAAGGACACTGAGCAGGAAAAGTTATGTGTATTTTTAGTGAGCAAATATTTTCAGTTATTATTTCAGAGTTTAACTTAATTTCTGATGCCGATTTCACATTTTTTGCAAGCTTTATTGACGATATTTCTGGTTATTTGTAGATTAGCCAAGCTACCACATGACCTACAAATTCAATACATCCATCTTTTTATTCTACAAGTCCTGTGCTCTCAGGAAATGTATGGTTTGCAGGGGGGAGGATGGTGAATATTTAACAAACTCCTTATTAAAAAAAAAATAAATAAATGGAAATATTACAAAAAAATTATCTGCACATCTGAGGTTAACGTAGAGTGCAGACCAGGCAGCAAAAGGGTACCTGTCACCTTCTTTGTGCCAGCCTTCTAGGTAAAAATAAGGCGATGGGTGCATATGCTACCATGCCAGCCGTTCTCTTTGTATACTTCATCTTTACCCATCTTTTATAACCATCTGTTCCAGGGAGAAGTTTTATAATTTGTAGTTACCTGTCCAGATTTAGGGTGCCATCATACTTTGGTTTGTTCACATCTTGGAACAGTTTTGTGGATAAGTTCTCAATCATGGCATCTTTAAGCACCTGTTCAGAAATACAGAATTTTTTATTATTCAGAACTCAGCAAATAATACAAGAACATACAGTAAGCACTAATATATATATATATATATATATATATATATACATATATATATATATATATACACACACACACACACACACACACACACACACACACACACCGTATATACTCGAGTATAAGCTGACCTGAATATAAGCCGGGTTGTGAAAATGTGTGTAATTGTGGTTTAATGCATGCAGTACATATAACCTAAATGTATGGAAAAAAAATATATGTTCTTACCATGGCCAGATTGAATATTCCACCCACTGGCCCTAACTGTGAAGCAGCATCAATCAGTTGTCTTGTCCCCCCTATAGATGCCACATCTTTGGTTGAAACCACAATGGTGATCCCCGCTTCCTTCCAGCTCTGCACTTGTTTTGCCTGATAACCTGGAAGAACAAAGTCTAGATTATCTTCTTTCAAACCAAAACCACTGATGACCCCATAAATAGGACTGACCACCCAAGCTCTATTCTTTTTACCTTTAATCCAGCAATCCAAGTTTTGAATAAGGTTTCAAAATTTTTTACCGTGTCCTGCCGAGAAAGGTTCCCCGGCAGATAATGCCCCCCCCCGTACTGCGCAGGCGCAGCGCTTGCGCAGTACGAACCACAACGAAGCCGCCGAAGATGAACAGCTGTTAGTCAGCTATACGCGGCCCCTGCGCGCTCTAGATGCTCGTGCAACTCTGCAAGGGGCGGGTAGATTACTGTTATATAGTGTAAGGGGGGGATGGCTACAGAAGAGGCCAAATTTTAAATTGATGGGCAGAGCTGATAAGTTGGGGCTGGTTTCAGCAATAAACTACACATCTTTGCGGGCGTGTTTAAACAAATGAAGGGCGGGTTTTGCAATGTTGATGGGCGGGTTCTGCCTCTTCTGTACACGATATAACCGCAATGCACCCGCCCCCTGTAGAGTTGCACGAGCATTGGGAGCGTGCGGCAGTGTTTGGCACAATGTCGTGGTCATTGCGCAGGCGTCGTGTACAACTGACGCACAGCTGTTCCTCTTCGGCGGCTCAGTTGTGGTTTGTACTGCGCAAGTGCTGCGCAGTACAGGGGAGGGGGGGCATTATCCGTTCGGAAAGACTCCCTTCCTGAGCTGTCCTTGGGCCTTTCCGGCTGTTTCCAAGGCTCTCCGGCGCCACCCCCCCAACTTTGGGCACATGCAGTATTGCATGACATTGAAGCCCAAACGTAAGAAATTATTTTCGTTTCCATTGACTTCAATGGGGAAACTCGCTTTGATATGCGAGTACTTTGGATTACAAGCATTCTCCTGAAACGGATTACGCTCGTAATCCGAGGTTCCACTGTAACCACAAAGACTTTGACTTCTTTAGGTGGCAGTACGTAGCACCTGTGGAATCCCTGGTGGGGAGCAATGCAGAAAACTACGCTATACATTAAATACGGCCATGGGCATGAGTTCCAAAAGAAATAAGTTCAGAACAATGTACAAACAGGTATGGGCATTTTGTGAAAGTTTACCATTTCTTATCCCGGATCGAGAGGTCAGAATGAGATTGCGAGCGCCTCTTTCGATTAACCACTGTGCTAACTCCAGGCCGAACCCGCCCAGTCCTCCGGTGATGATGTAGGACTTTGTCGGAGGGAAGGACGTCCGTGGGATGGCAGTTAGTAGAGTGTCAGCATTCCTAACGGATCCGCCTTCTTCATCGCATACCTGCAATGGATGACACAACCGTCTCAGATCACAGCACATACATCAGCGTTTTATGTCAGTTTTTAATAGGAAGGCAGAGGGACTGGCAGGAACACCGGGGATTTCACATAAAAGGAAGAAATACAAAGACACATACAGATTTTTTTTTTACCTTAATGCAGGAAATGCAAATGTTTAGACTTTACATCCCCTTTAATAATATATTAATGAATACAGATCTGCATTCATTGTTGTTGCCCAGACTCTAATGACTCTCCCACCACCATCTCACCTTTATCAGAACTTTCCCAATATGTCTTCCTTGTGCCATGAACCTGAACGCCGGTTCCACCTCATCCCGGGTAAAGATGGTGCTCTTAAGAGGCTTCACCACTCCATCTCTTATGCCGGATTTCAGCAGGTCAGACACTTCCTCCCATTCTCTATTCCCCTCTTCAAAGAGGGCATCAAGCAAGATTCCATGAAAGGCCACATTCTTCAGGAACAGAGCCATACCTGCACAGAGCAAGGAGAACATTGTATTATAATATGTGCCATCAAGTGTAACCCCCTTAAAGGGCTTGTGGGAGCAGACAACGGGGGGTTAAGCAGGATCTACTGTGCTTAGCCCAGCGCTGGACCAATCCGAGCAGCCAGGTAGCCAATGCTACCTAAAAATTATAACTGGAGCTTAGAGCCTAATAGGCATCCAATAAGGTGAACAGCGGGCGCCACGCTGGGTGCTCGCTGTTCACTCAGAGTGGTGTTAGGCAAGCAAATGAATATTCACTTTCCTAACACTAAACTGCCTCTCAGCTCATCAGGTGCTCAGGTCTTTTACCTGATTGGCGTCCAATTATAGCAGAGGACGGGAGAAGACATTGAGGAGCGTGAAGGACACCGCTTGAACCACTGCCCCACCATGACAGGCAAGTGCCGGGTGGGCAGGGGATGCACCCTAACAGCATTTTATGAGCACAGTAGCGGCAATTGATGGGCACACTAGCATAAATTGATGGGCACAGTAGCAGCAATTGATGGGCACACTGGCGGCAATTGATGGGCACACTGGCGGCAATTGATGGGCGCAGTGGCTGTGTTTGATGGGCACAGTGGCTGCAGATGATTTTTTTTTTTCAGTTTGTTTGTCCCCCCCCCCCCCCAAAAAATTTTTTGGAGGACCACCCGCCACTGCCAGTGCATTAATATGTAGGTCAATCTAGTCTCAGCCAGTGTTGCTCCAGCCACGTGCCCCTGACATATTTTGCCCCGTTAACCGAGGCTTGGTCTATGACGGTGGTGCCCTTTCTTTTCTTTGATACAGGAAACTTTGCTTATACTCACCCAGTGGCGTGTTGTTGGACAAATCATATTTGCCAATTTCCAGGAAGCGCCCGTGACGCGCCAGGCACCGCAGGCTGGCCTGTAACTTTTCCTCTGCCAGAGAGTTTAAGATCAGGTCCACTCCTGGGGAGGAAATAACAAGGTGGGATCAGTTCTGTCTTGAAAGATTCATTGCAGCAAAGTTGGCATCTTCATGCTGTGCGCTCACCTCTGCCTCCCGTGACACTGAGCACGTGCTGTTCAAAAGATGTGTTTCTGGAATTTGCAAAGCACTTGGGGTCGAGCTGTGGGAATTTGCTTTGAAGATATTCCTGCTTCTCAGCAGATCCTGAATAAGGGACAGAGAATTAAGACAATTTTAAGAGGTCCAGAAAGACATGTATAAGCGAGTTTAGGGTGGAGGAACTTGACTGGCCTCCACAGAGTCCTGACCTCAACCCAATAGAACACCTTTGGGATGAATTAGAGCGGAGACCGAGAGCCAGGCCTTCTTGCCCAGTATGACCTTACAAATGCACTTTTGGAAAACATTCCCATAGACACACTCCTAAACCTTGTGGACGGCCTTCCCAGAAGAGTTGAAGCTGTTATAGCTGCAAAGGGTGGGCCAAGTCAACATTGAACCCTACGAACTAAGACTGGGGTGTCATTAAAGTTCATGTGCGTGTAAAGGCAGGCGTCCCAATACTTTTGGTAGTATAGTATATGTACCTCCAGCTGCGCCATGCCCTTTTAGCACAGGCCAAATTGTCTAACATGAAATCGATCCCCACTCCTTTGTGGACTCTCTAGCGTCTGGATAGGAAGGGTCTTATTTCCTCACTCTATAGTTTGTTTCTAATTAAATTGCTGTCCAATCTTGGTATCCCTGGTAGGATAGGGTGGGAGAAGGATCTTGGGGATCTCGAGGAGGAGACTTGGCAGATTGTGCTGGAACAAGCTTTACTCTCTTTAGCCTACGCAATGTCTATCTAAACTTTTTATGATACAAAGGGTATATACAGAACGCCTATGAAGCTCCATCAGTGGAACCGTAGGGAGAGTCCAGATTATCCAAGATGCTGTACTTCCCCTGAGGATCTCAAATCCTTTCAAGTAAAACTAAATCTTGGTCCACTTACATGAGTATTAGGATTTTTAAATACAGTGGAACCTAGGATTACGAGCATAATCCGTTCCAGGAGAATGCTCGTAATCCAAAGCACTCGCATATCAAAGCGAGTTTCCCCATAGAAGTCAATGGAAACTAAAATAATTTGTTCCGTATTGACTTCAATGGCATGCAATACCGCATGCGGCCAGAGGTGGGGGGGCCCCGGAGAGCCTTGGAAATGGCCGAAAAGGCCCGAGGACATCTCGGCTGACCATGGCAAACCTCGGCTGACCTTGGCAAACTTCGGAAACTGAGTATTTTCGTGTTTTTCCGAACAGCGCCAATTGGCTGCAATCAGCGCCATTTGGCTCCGGCGCCCCCCTGCCTCAGGCCAAGCGCGGTACTGCACAACGCTTTGGCCTGAATCCTGCTCATTTTGCGAGACAACACTTGCAAGTCGAGTTAGGATTTTTTAAAATATAGAGCTCGTATTGGGAAACGCTCGTTAACCGTGTTACTTGCAATCCGAGGTTCCACTGTAAAAGTGTATATATACTGCCTGTATGCGATTGTGTGCCCATGCTGAAGGGAAAAAAATAAAAATTCTGGTCAACCCAAAATTAAATAAAGAGTTTTGGCTTTAAATCCTGATAGAAAAACAGTGGAAATGTGATTGCAGATGGCCAACACCTACATATTTCTCTAGAGATATAATTTCATAGAATGGTACTAAGAGAACACAGTATATCCATGCACGTATGCAAAAAAAATAAATAAATATATATTTCAAAAGAACTTACCCACTGTTGTGAACACTTGGCACCCCATGCTAAGACATATAGCAATAGCTGCCTGCCCGACTCCTCCTGATCCAGAGTGAATGAGAACACTTTCGCCTTTCCGTAAACGTCCTCGTACAACCAACGCATAGTAAGCTGTAGCATAGACCACTGGCACTGTGGCGGCATCAGCCAATGACCTGCAAGAGAACAAAGATGCCTTGTATTAGTGTTTACAGTGCTGGATTCTGAGCACTCATGTATTCTAGTATGTATATACTGTATGTAAAATATGCATTCTGAGTACTTATGTATTCTAATATGTATACACAGACGTCCGCACAGGCCTCAGAGTAGGGGTCAACCAATATCGTATTTTCAGGACCGATACCGATTCTTCAGCTGCCTTTAAGGTCGATAAGCGATTTTAGGTGCTGATGTTCTGTAGATTTAACGTTTTTATCTTTTTATCACTTTTATTGCTGTCACTAGGAATGTAAACATCCTTTGTGACAGTAATACACAGTGACAGGTACTCACAGACCCCTCAATTGCACTTAAAAGTATTCAAACCTCCAAGATCAGTGTTTTTGAATATTTTCTATATTTTAAAACTGACGCTTAATAGCCGAATAGCGAAGCCAAAGCGATGGTAAAGCGCCACTTTACCGATAACGCTGCCAGTTGGAAGTGTGAAATAGCTCTTGAGATAATTCAGCTTCACTCCATGCCCATACAAATATAGCCTAGAGAATGTACAGACCTCCCCTTCAGCACAGACCCCCCCTTCAGCACAGACCCCCACAGACCCCCCCCTTCAGCACAGACCTATCAAAGTCCTGGAAAAAGAGGAGGGGCTTATGTGACAGGGCACGGCGGCGGAACACACAGCTATTGAAACAAAAGCTGTGATGTTCCCCGCTCTGATCATCCAGTGGCGACTCTCTTCTCTTCCCCTCTGTGATCCTTGGTGCTTCCCCCCCCCCCCTCCCCGGCTCCCAGTCAGCCCTTCTCGCCAGCCATCAAAATCTACTCGCAAAATTTGAGCGTGCGAGTGGAATTTTTGAGAGCTGATCTACATTATACATTGGTTTTATTTACCAGTTCTCAGGAACATTCCACAAGAAGCGCTGATCAGCATCCACAGCGGTAGCAAGACCTTTAGCTGGAAGGAGCCCCATGACCCTTTTGCCAGCAGGGTCACGGCCAGAAAACTCCATTCCAAGCATGCACTGCTGCAGCGCCAAGTCACCTTGTAACGAAAAGATGAAAAATGAAGCATTAACAATGTACCAAAAAAAAAAAAAAACATATGTCGACATACTAGCCAAGATCAAATATTCCAAATCATATACAGCAGTAAAAAAAAAAAAAGGAGGGGGTTATTCAATGCCATCTACATGGAACACGATTACAATTTTCCCTGGTTTTGAGAAACTTGGGAAGATACACATTTTCTGTTTTTCCTGATGACCATTATCAGCAGGACAGAAATTGATGGGAAATGCAAAATATTATAGTTGTCACCAGTGGAGGAGCCCATGTTCTGGTGTCTACTCTCTGGGAAGTCCCCACACTTTGGAGCAAGTTCCTTTTATTTTCTGCTGCACCCCTAAGACAGAAAGTGACAGTAGATTCTCCTCAACAGGATACCAATAGATAAAAATGTATTTAGAATACCGCTTCAATACCTGGCACTTACACCCCCTTCCTGCCCAGGCCAATTTTCACCTTTCAGCGCTGTCGCATGGTCATGCAACGCTGTAGCCAAACAAAATTTCAATCATTTTTTTGAGACAGATAGATACTTCTTTTGGTGGTATTTAATCATCACTGGGTTTTTTATTTTATTTAAAGAAAAAAGCTCAAAAATGTGGAAAATATATATATATTTTTTTTTTAGTTTCTGTTGTAATTTTTTTGTAAATAAGTACATTTTCTCCTTCACTGATGTGCACTCATGAGGCTGCACTGATAAACACTGATGAGGTGGCACTGATGAGGAGGCACTACTAGGCAGCACTGATGGACGCTGATGAGGTGGCACTACTATGCAGCACTCATGAGGCTGCACTGATGGACACTGATGAGGTGGCACTGATGAGGAGGCACTACTATGCAGCACTGATGGACACTGATGAGGTGGCACTACTATGCAGCATTGATGGGCACTCACGAGGCTGCACTGATGGACACTGATGAGGTAACACTGATGAAGATGCACTACTATGCAGCACTGATGGGCACTGATGAGGTGGCACTACTATGCAGCACCGATGGGCACTGATGAGGTGACACTACTATGCAACACTGATGACGTGGCACTGATGAGGTGGCACTACTATGCAGCACTGATGAGGTGGCACTACTATGCAGCACTGATGACGTGGCACTGATGAGGAGGCACTACTATGCAGCACCGATGGGCACTGATGAGATGACACTACTATGCAACACTGATGACGTGGCACTGATGAGGTGGCACTACTATGCAGCACTGATGAGGTGGCACTACTATGCAGCACTGATGACGTGGCACTGATGAGGAGGCACTACTATGCAGCACTGATGGGCAGTACTGATGAGCAGGCACTGAAAGGCCTTTGATCCGCTGATGAAGTCACAAAACGCTGGAAGGGGAAAAAAAAATCAATCAATCATTCTCTATGGAGATGGTTTACATCTTCCACTCCAAAACACCTGAAGCTCCAAAATGGCTGAAGCTCAAACAAGTTCTGGAACTTTTTTTTTTTTTATAAATTGCACAATCTATTCTGGTGAATAAAACAGGAACACATCTATCTAATTAAATGATAACTGAAAGTGCACGTGTCCTTAAACTCAAATGGGTATCAAAATTCAATGGTTGCATCTACTGCTTGGCAAAGTCCTCTTACCAACCACTGTGCAGTCTTATACATTGGTTGACGATTATGTTTCCTGCTATAGCAATAGAAGCTCTTACCTGGGATGGCATCAGGGGGTAGTTTCCCGGTTGCCAGCATGATGTCCCGGAAGTTGAGTGAGGCGTAGTAGACTGTACACAGTTTCACGTTGGGGTTAGTGGGCTGGAAATGACGCAGGGGAGAGGCGATCCAGCGCAGAGTGGAGAGGTCACCCCGGGTCAGGACATTCACAAAAGCAAACCGAGTGTTATCCTGAGCTTGATCTGTACAAACGAGATTAAATATCCATAAATATGAGAGTCGGACAACGGCTTATTGGCAGAGAAAGTCCAGTAGGTGGACACTCAGGCGACTCAACCATTTCCTTTTTACACATACACACATGTGATTTATCCCGTGAGCTCCCCTTATAACTCTTGTATCGATGGTATGGGTTCAAATGTTGTTGACATATATCGGGCTCCATTCACACCAATGCATTTTTGTGCCTGTGCGCTTTTGGAAAGAGTCAGGGACTTTTTTAAATGCAAAACTGTGCCGTTTTTTGGTTCAATAGACTTCAATAGAGAAGCTGCAGAAAAGCATGTAGTGCATTTTTGCCACGATTTTTACACGTTTCGTCATCAATCCTGACGTTATCGGAAGCTTCTGACGACGTCAAGATTCATGACGAAACGTGCAAGACTGGAACGTACATTTCACTACGTCACGTCTTTGTGGAACGCATGCCGACTCTGGTGTGGGTTACACGGCTTTCGACATCTCCCCCATTGTGTTTGCGGCTGTTCGCATATGGAGGGTCATAGACTGTTTTTTACTGGTTTTATGCTGAAGCCCACTATGAGGAGTCCATCCTCTGTTTTTCCTTCCTTTACAGCTGGTGACATTCCATCTTGAAGTCACGCTCTACCTGGAGGAGGGGGGGACACTGGAGGATTTGCCTAAAAGACCCGAAGAGGTCAGGGAGATCCCACAAGCCCCTTATGATCCCTCCTGTCATAGGGCAGGGGGATCTACAACATCTGGCGAGTGTACATCCACACTTAATTGTCACCATATGATCCATGTAGGAAGATTTTCTTTCCATTAAGCCCCGTACACACGACCAGTTTCCTCGGCAGAATTCAGCTTCCGACCGAGTTTCTGGCTGAATTCTGCCGAGAAACCCGGCCGTGTGTACAATTTCGCCGAGGAAGCCGACGAGGAGCTCGACGAGGAAATAGAGAAGCTGTTCTCTATTTCATCGTTGTTCTATGGGAGCTTTCGGCCCGCCGAGCTCCTCGGCGGCTTCAGGGCTGAACTGGCGGAGGAACTCGATGTGTTTGGCACGTCGACTTCCTCGGCCGTGTGTACGGGGCCTGAGAGTACTTGAAAGATTTTTTGTGACTTAGTTTGTCACATTTGGACTAATTTTGGTCATATGTTCACATGTTTTTTTTAAGGACAGTTCAACTATATAACTTTTTTGTTTCACATCATTTAAAATGTGTATTTAGTACATTGTATGCATTATCTCTGTGTTGTGTACCAACTTCTGTAAAGTTTTGAAAAAAAGTTTTGAAAAAAAAAAACAATAAAAAAAAAAAAAACGAATTTGGAAAAATAAAAATACATAAATCAGTATAATACATTTTTATTTATTAAGAACTCAAAGCATATGGATGCATGCTACTCACTAACCTTTCTGAAAGGGAACATGGCGGAATGACCCCCACTTTCCGCCATGGTAAACATTCATCACCAAATCTTTGCCTTGCAGCTGCTGGAGCTCCTTGTCAGGAACTTCATACGCTTCCACTTCAGAATTAAAGATGCACCTGGGAGTGAAAAATCACAAGATAATCGCGTGGAAAGGGAGATCAGTGAACAAATAATTACCCATCAAGCTATTCAAGAGCTGCTTAATTTTATAAACGCAATGAATCTACACCTTATATGGTTAAAAAGCAAATACATTACAAAGTTTACCTAAAGTGCAGCGTTTATGTATGGATTTTTTTTTTATTGTTTATGTTCAGGAACAAAAAAATACATATAATAATAATATAATAATAATAATTATTATAATAATAATAATAATTAAATAAATATAATAATAATATTAATATTAATAATATTAATATTAATAATATTAATAATAATAATAATAATCATCATTTTCAGGTGCCTTTTCATTTTTAAAATAGTGCATGATTTATTTTTAATTTACATTCCAGCAGGTGGCACCCTTTTCACTTGTTTACTGTCTATTCTTAGCTGCTCTGCTGCTGCTGCAAAAAAAAGCCTTGTGTTTACAGTCATTAGCTCAACATCAAATTAAAAACAGAACTGATTGAAGCAGACATGGTTGACACCCTGTGGGTGCATCTTCTTGCTTGATGCATCTGGCCAGTGGGCCTAGGACAGTGATGGAGAACCTTGGCACTCCAGATGTTTTGGAACTACATTTCCCATGATGCTCGTGCACTCTGCAGTGTAGTTGAGCATCATGGGAAATGTAGTTCCAAAACATCCGGGGTGCCAAGGTCCTCCATCCCTGGTCTAGGAGCTTAAAATACATCCTTTAGGCCGGTGGTCATAAACCCTGTCCCACTAACAGGCCAGGTTTTATGTATTACCTTGGGGAGATGCAGACTAGAATACTGCAATCACTGAGCAGCAAATGATATTACCTGTGATGTATTTCAGTTATTTTGCAAACCTGGCCTGTTAGTGGGCCCCGAGGACAGGGTTGATGGCCACTTCTTTAGGTCAGTGGTTTTCAACCCTGTCCTCAAGTACCCACAACAGGCCATGTTTGCAGGTTTCTTGCACAGGTGCTTGAAATCAGAGTCAATGGCTTGGTATTTTGGACAGCTATTTCATCTAAGAGAAATTCCCAAAACATGGCTTGTTGGGGGGTACTTGAGGACAGGGTTGAGAACCACTGGTCTAGGCCACTGAGCTTTAGCCCAGGTTCACACTGGGTACGATTTGAGATGCGATTTCACATGTCAAATCGCATCTTAAATCGGTGGCATTTGCCGGCAATGGCACCGTCTTAATCGTTGCTGCACCGATTTCAAAAAGTAGTTCCTGTACTACTTTTTGTGATTTCGGGCCGCGATTTACATTGACATCTGTGCAGAAGTCTCTTAAATCGCGGCCGAAATCGCGGCAAAACCGCAGCCGCGAAATCGCGATTTTATCGCGATTTTGAATTCGCAGCAGTGTGAACCTAGCCTAAAGAACACTGAGCAGTGGTTTAGTTTTCCCACTTATGGTGGTTATGAATGTAAACACTCAGAAACTAGTTGTTCACCTTCTGCATCAAGTGATGAGAAACCCCAATACTCAGCTGAGCTGTCCTACAATGTATGTATGTATGTATGCTTATTGCATGTTCTGTCATAAAGCATTATGGAATAGAATTGCATTAGGTAAATAAAATAAATACCTGAGTCGGTGTCCCCCGGGTTCCTGGCGCAGACAGTTTACCATCCCAACAATGCCGGAATTTGGTTGCTTCAGGGCAGCAAGCCAAATATGGTGATCAGTAGAATCTGCCATTAATTCCTGTGTGGCACAAACAAAACATTAACTATAACAAAGTAGGCTTGGCTGTTTTTGGGGTGGGTGGTGGCATCACCAGTTATATCATTTACATTCAATATAATAGTGAATCCTGGGAATGATTACAAGATTAGATAATAATGACGTTTCACTAGGCTGATTCTTCTGCAGTTTTGCAATGTGACAACTTCCTGTCTTTAAGACCAACACACCTTTGTTGGAGGCCCGATACACTATTGCACAGTGTGGTTCCACCAGACTGTGTCCTGTATTGGTATACAGTGGGGAAAAAAAATATTATTTGATCCCCTACTGGTTTTGTAAGTTTGCCCACTTACAGAGAAATGAAGGATCTATATAAAATTTAAAATGCATAACCCTGCCCTGCAAGGCTGCAACGGTCCTTATTGGGTCCTTTATTAAATATACGCCTTATATTTAGATATCCATGCACAATCCCCCCCCTGTCCGCCGCGGGGGGGAACCAATTGGGCCTCCTGGCTCCGCGCCTGACTAAATTACTCATCGGGTAAGCCACCATCTTTCTCACACATCTTACATTTTACTGCTGAATTATATTATATGTATTTTATTGTATTATCTATTCTATCGATTGGCTCTCCTGAAGAAGCGGTACAATCCAGAGAAACTAGTTGAGACCCCGACCAATCTCTGATTTTTATAATTGTCCGTTTTCCAAATTTGTAATAAACTTTTAAAATAATAATATTAATTATAATAATGTTTACTGTCTTTCATCAGTACCAAAATAGTCCTATTAATTGGGTGGGTTGCTCTAGGTGTAGCCTCAGCAACTATTTCCTTGCCCCCACCCCCCCCTGCTTTTCCACTTTAACCTGGATGATGGTTTTCTTGTAGTTGTGTAGCACCCTCTAGTGTGCTAGAGGTCGTTTTTTTGAGGACAGGTACATTTCCAGGCTTGGTTGGTGGCCAAGTCTGGGTGTGATTTGATGATCTGGGTTGGGAGTGGCTCAGAGCAGTGCTGGGTGACTCACAGGTGGTGTCACTAAGACCTCCCTCTTCTTCCAGATAGAGAGGTGGAGCCACCTGGGGTATTCTAAGGAGCCATGACCAATCCCCAAATTGGATTGGCAGGGGGCAGGCCTCCTTAAATACCCAGGGTCAGCCCAGCTAGGGGAGGAGTAGATTGGGTGGAAGAATGGTGTGTTAAGCTTTCCGGGAGCTTTTGAGGGAACTCCCCAGTCTGGGGGTGTGTGTGTGTGTGTGTGTGTGTGTGTGTGACCTTGGGCCTGGGCTCGGGTGCGGACGGAGCCCGCTAAGAAAACGTGGATGTGTCCTGGACAAGAGGCACAGGAGAGGACAGCTTAGGGTATTCAGCTGGTGACATGACCATCCTGCAGAAGCCAAAATGGCTATACCAAGGACCATCCCCTATCCACCCCTTCCCTGCTCCAGTTCTAGGTTAGAAATATCCAGAAATGCTGCTTTGGAGGAACAAGTTAGAACATCCCAATAACCAAATGTCAGGATAGGCAAGCATGGTGGAATTTATGATCTTGCTTAGACAGCCTACCTTGAGCGATTCCACCCATGAACAATCCATGTCTTCCACCGATAGAGTTATAGGCGTCTTCTGTGCTCCACGTCGACGGCATAGGAAAATGACGGAGCTGTAGAAAGATTTCTTCATGGCAACCAAATCCAAAGAGGCGGCTTCAAACAATTCCTCCCACTCTGCCTGTCAGGGATAGAAAACTATTACCAGGCTTTGTGTATACGAAGTTAAATTTTTTAACCTGCACACCAGTAGATACAACGTCCACCTAAGGCCCCTTTCACACTACTGAGACTTCAAAGTCGGGTTAGGGTTTCCCATTGAAGAATATGGCTAGGACTCAGGAGACATTTAAGACAATTAAGTCGGGGAATGAAAAAGTCGTGGTAAGAATGCGCAAGACGCTTACCCCGACTTGTTCATTCCCCGACTTAGTTGGGGTAGGCGGTATACTTTGGTGGGGTCGGGCAGCCACACCCTGTGACCTTTGACCTCTGGGAACCCGCCTTCTGACCTTTGACCGCCTTCGACAAGAATTCAGAGCGTCTGTGGAAATGCAGGAGAGCATTTCTGATGCGTGATACTAATGATGGCAAGAAGACCTGACTTGCAATAGGTGTTTCAATTCATCCCAAAGACATTCAGTAGGGTTGAGGTCAGGGCTCTGTGCAGGCCACTTGAGTTCCTCCACCCCAAACTCATCAATCCATGTCTTTATGGAGCGGGATTTGTGCACTGGACAGTTATGCTTGACCTGAAAATTGGCCTACTCCAAAATGTTAGAAGATTGCATTTTAAATGATTGTGCAAATCCAATCTAAAGAAGGACCCTTATGAGGTTCTTCTGTGTAAGCCCATTGCGGAACTTCTTCGTCCCGAACACCAGCTGGCATTGCATCTTTTTACTGCAACTAAACTGACTATAGCAAGGGCTTGGAAGACACCGATACTTAGCCTTGAGCGGTTAAAATCTGTATGAACAATATTATGGTAAACAAAAAATTGACAGCTATACTATTGGACACCCACGACAAATTTTTCCGGGTTTGGCAACCTTGGGTTGCCTATATTCAACATATTCAACCTTCAACAGTAATGCAAGGCTTTCTCCCTGGTGTGGAGTGTCGTGCTCACCCCCTCCCTTGGACTACGGGAGAGTCAGGACGCTCTCTACATTGCAGAAAGAGAAAGGAGCTGTGTGTTAGTGGGCGTCCTGACTCTCCTGTAGTCCAAGGGAGGGGGCGAGCACGACACTCCACACCAGGGAGAAAGCCTCGCATTACTGTGTGGAGTTACAGACAGAAGAACAGGAAGTGAGGATTTCTCAGAAGAAATAAGGACATTTAAAAGCAAAATGCAAGGATGAGGTAAGTGAAGGAGGACTGCACTAAGGTAAAGGAAGATATTTTAGGGGGAAAAAAATTGTACCTTTACATCCCCTTTAAGACCCTGTAAAATTCCAATGATCCATATGGGGATGCCAAATCCCTTACATGTTATGTATAACTACTCCTGGAACTTCAAGGACTTGAACATATCTATATGGCTAATGCCCCGTACACACGATCGGAAATTCCGACAAGCAAAGTGCGATGTGAGCTTTTGGACAGAAATTCCGACCGTGTGTAGGCTCCATCGGACTTTTGCTGTCGGAATTTCCGCCAACAAAAGATTGAGAGCTGGTTCTCAAATTTTCTGACGGAAAAAATTCTGATGGGAAATTCCGATCGTCTGTAGCAATTCCGACATACGAAATTTCCGACGCATGCTCGGAAGTACTGAAATTAATTTTCTCGGCTCGTCGTAGTGTTGTACGTCACCGCGTTCTTGTCGGTCGAAAGTACAGAGAACTTTTGCGTGACCGTGTGTATGCAAGCCAAGCTTGAGCGGAATTCCGTGGAAAAAAAACACCCAAGGTTTTTCTGACGGAAAATCTGATCATGTGTATGCGGCATTTGTTTATTTTCTTTTGAAGTTTTCTTTATTTTTCCATGATATGACCATCAATGGGATGTATTGTTATGTTGATCCGAATCTTAATAAAACCCTTTGTACAAGAAAGTGTTTTTGTGTGTTGTAGCATTACCAGTACCCTTCACTAGAAACACCTGAACTTAATAACTTGGAGAAGGGTCCACACATGTTTGGCCATATAGTGCAAGTTAGGATGGGTGTCTAAAGAAAGGACTGTCTTTGATACCCGTTAAAGCATTATTTTAATGTTGCTAGTACCCCGTTTCCCTGAAAATAAGCCCTGGTGTGAGTTTCTGGGATGGCTGCAATATAAGCCCTACCCTAAAAATAAGCCCTAGTGTGTTTTTTGTAGCCAAAATTAATATAAGACCCAGTCTTATTTTCGGGGAAACACGGTAAGAGGAAGGACCTGGCTGGAGGCCACAGCAATAAGAACAGCGCCTCCTACAGATACTTTGGTCACCAGATCTAATAGCATTCTAATTGCTAATTTTATTGCATCTTACCTGAGAGAGAAGCCCATCTTTCTGCTGAAGATTTTGCGTCCTCAGAAAGGCTATGCTTTCTCCAAGGATATCTCCTTTCAGAAGCGTGTGCAGCAAAACAAAAGCTCCTTCTTTTACTGCGGCAGCCATATTGGGAAGGACCTGTCTGGGGTCTTTCAGAAGATGTCCTGAGCTGTTACACACCAGCAAGTCGGCTCCTGTTAAATTGTTAGGTGGTGAGACCAACGGGTCCCACTGCTCCACAGCCACTCCTGCCACTTCGAGATCGCCGCTCAGCTCCGAGAGGACTTCTAGTGTCCGGTCAGTGGCTGTATAATCCACCTGCAGCATTGGTTGGGTGTTCAGGAGACTTAGCACATGAGATGATAAATGGCCGTTTTCTGCGAGGGCCTGTGGAAAATAGTAAGGGGGTCCGGTGGTTAGACAGATACGAGAGAGATTCATTGAAAGTCTGCAAAGCCCTAATGCAATATGAAATCTTATTGGAAGGCTCACATCTTTGTTTCTCTTTATAGCCCTGCACTGGCGTAGACTAGGATTTTACTTGGAAATGCTTAACCACTTAAGGACCGGGCCTATTTTTCAGACTCAGCGTTTACAAGTTAAAATCTTTTCTTTTGCTAGAAAATTACTTGGAATCCCCAAACATTCTAAATGTTTTGTAACCCGGAAGGGAGGGGAGGACAGCCTGTGAAAGAGAGCTGAACCCTGCACATTGTGCACAGCACACCCCTGAACTCTGAACACTGTGCACAGCACATCCCTGAACTCTGAACACTGTGCATAGGGCACCCCTGAACCCTGCGCTCAGTACGCAGAGCACCCCTGAACCCTGCCCTCTGTACGCAGAGCACCCCTGAACCCTGCCCTCTGTACGCAGAGCACCCCTGAACCCTGCCCTCTGTACGCAGAGCACCCCTGAACCCTGCCCTCTGTACGCAGAGCACCCCTGAACCCTGCCCTCTGTACGCAGAGCACCCCTGAACCCTGCGCATCCCTGAACCCTGCACTCTGCACATCCCTGAACCCTGCACATCCCTGAACCCTGCACATCCGTGAATCCTGCACATCCCTGAACCCTGCACTCTGCACATCCCTGAACTCTGCGCATCCCTGAACCCTGCACACAGCGCATCCCTGAACCCTGCACACAGCGCATCCCTGAACCCTGCACACAGCGCATCCCTGAACCCTGCACACAGCGCATCCCTGAACCCTGCACACAGCGCATCCCTGAACCCTGCACTCTGTACACAGTGCATCCCTGAACCCTGTACATAACACGCTCCTTGTAGTTATTGCCTGTTTAAATTGTTAGAACATTTGACCACACCCATCGTTTGATGCGGTTTGTCGGGGGGGGGGGGGGGGGGACTATACCGGCTCCCCTCTTTTTCCAGCAGCTAGATCACATACCACCGTACTCTAGGCAGACCAAGTACAGTTCCATCATAGTGCTATCTGCACTTACCTCAATGATTTTGATCCGGTGTGCACTGCCGTTCTCCAGCACTGTATCTAGACAAGTTTTAAAGCTTGAAGAATTAAGTAGCCCGTTCAGTAGGGGGTCTTCTCGGACCTGATTGCTTTTTTGTTGAAGGGTCTCTTCCAGCTCTGAATGCAGGTTGCCATTGAGTTCCAGGTTACAGATCTCTGTGAGAACATGGAGAAGACCCTGGTCGGAGGACACGCTCAAGTCTTTCTTCCTCTGGCCGCCTACTGCAGATTTGGTTCCAGGAATATCCAGCTTTAACCCATGTTGTGCCACTTTTAATTCCAGTTCACAGATCTTCTCTGCAAGACAAAGCAACAGAACTTGGTGTGTATCAGTCAGTTCTGCTCTGGAGTCTAGATGTGTTGTCTACTCTTATCACTTTTAAAGGGTAATTTCACTTTCGGGGGAAAAAAAAATAAAAAATAAAAAATAAATCCCCAAACCATAGTATATACCAGTGATGGCGAACTTTGGCACCCCCAGATGTTTTGGAACTACGGGGCAAATCCACAAAAAACCTGCCTAACTTAACTTTTAGCAGTTAAGTTATACTTGCGGAAAATTTCTACCTAAGTGCCCGATCCACAAAGCACTTACCTAGAAATTTTCGGCTGTGTAACTTAAGTGCCCTTCTCATCCAGGGGGCGATGCCAATTTAAATGAGGCGCGCTCCCGCGCCGGCCGTACTGCGCATGCTCGTGACGTCATTTTCCCGACGGGCAGCGCGCGAAATTACGTTACGTCGGGCTTTGTGGATTGCGATGGGACAATAAAGTTGCGTCGGGTAAAAAAAAAGTTACGCGCCTGGAAAAAAAATTCAAAATTTAAAAAAAAACGCGGCGATCGAAAAAAAGGTCTGTTTTTACAAGGTGTTACTAGTTTACACTTTGTAAAAGCAGAACTAATTTTACGTATGCAAACGTAAACTTACGCAGAAAACACAAAGCTGAAAAGCTTTGTGGATCTCCATAAGTCCTCATTTGCATACGCAAAGCGGCATTTCGACTCAAAATGCCCCCAGATGCGGTACTGCATCCTAAGATCCGACAGTGTAAGTCTCTTACAGATGTCGGATCTTCTGCCTATCTTTGGAAAACTGATTCTGAGGATCAGTTCCAAAGATAGGCACAGGGATACGCAGGCTGAACATCAGTTCCGCCTGCGTATCCCTTTTGAGGATTTGGCCCTACATTTCCCATGATGCTCATGCATTCTGCAGTGTTGTTGAGCATCATGGGAAATGTAGTTCCAAAACATCTGGGGTGCCAAGGTTTGCCATAGCTGGTATATACCATTGCTATACAAGGCATATTGTGATTCACTGTAATATGGCAACCTAGAGGCGTTCTGTACACAGTTTCTGTTCAAAAGGCTCCAAAAATGTAATTTCCCGCTTGTGTGATTGGCTCACTGATCTTCCCAGAAGTTTGCACTAAGATACAATTTAGATTTTTTTTTGTTTCACAAAGATACAAGTCAGATTTTAGGCATCCCCTGCAATAGGAATTTCATTTGGATGAGATACTCCCTAAGGGGTTAACGACTTCTAAAGGGATTCAGGCATTGCAGCTTTTCTCATCAGAACACAAAATTAATGCACCAGGTGATTATAATGACTCCGTTACCCCCATTCACATCTTTTTCTGCAGAGCAGAAAAGGGTAGGAACCTGTAAGTTTCCTAAAACCACTGCAATGTACATTGATCACCCAGAGGTAACTTTTTTTTTTCCTCCTCAAGAAAAGTGGAATTACCATTTAAAGTGTCACTATTAGAAGGTATCATAGGTGTGCAGAGCCAAATGCATTAGGGTGTGCACCCCAAAGCTCAAACACACACTACCGATCACTCACGCTGTTCATTCAGAATGGGAAGGGGCCAGTAAATTACATATTTATCGGCCCCTTCACTCACTCACCCTAAATCTACCCAACAGCAACAGCTGGCGGAAGAGGAGAGGCAGGAAGTCGTAAGTGCTGTGGGGGGGGAAGGGCTAGGGCAGTAGGGGGAATCTTTACTGCACAGAATGATTGGGGTGTGCCTGGGCACACCTGGCACACCCTGTGTGCACGCCTATGGAAGGTATACAATGCAGCCACCTAGAGTTGCCTGCATATATTTGAGGCAGCTTACACTCCCGCCACAATGCCTGGATCCACAGCCCATTCCTATATGGCAAAGTTACAACTCTTCCTTGTCGCTACGTTTCTTTGCTATTAAATTAGTTGCTTTTATTCTAATGTGGATCCTGCAATCCTGTCTCCATGCCCCTGTAGCATTAAATACTCTCTCTATTGGTCAGTGAAAAAACCCAATATAATGGGCCCATATGTGTTTCCCCTGATACACCACGTACCTGTACAGTGTTCCAGTAGAGCGTGGAGGTCCTCATCTCCTTGCAGACAGTCTTCTTCAAAGTACGGAGTGAAGACAAAGCTCTCCAGGGTTGGCGGAGTTTGCTGCTGCTGCCGACGAGGAGCTGTGGTGGCATGGAGTCCCGATATTTGAACACCTCCAGATACTATCCTTGCCAAACAGTTGTTAACAGCAACTGGTACAGCTGCAATGATAAGAAACAGACAGTGAAGCGTTGACTAAAAAGTTGATTGAAGAATCGGAAGTGAAATAATAAATGATTTAACGCTAGGAGTAGTGATTTGGCCGCAAGGGTGAAAAGGTCCATCACCTTAAGATAGGCATCTCAGACTGACGGCCCTCCAGCTGTTGCAGAACTACAAGTCCCATCATGCTTCTGCCTGAGGGAGTCATGCTTGCAACTGTCAGCCTTGCAGTGCTTCATGGGACTTGTCGTTTTGCAACAGCTGGAGGGCCACCAGTTTGAGACCCCTGCAAGATGATAGCAAAAACTAAGGATTCATGGAGTTGGATTTTAGGGGGACACCCAGTAGGCAAGTCCTCAAAAGCTTTGCCACTGTCCAGTCACCCGACAGTACCAGCCTTTAACCCTAGGTCTATTAATATCAAGCATGCCCTATACCAGGGATATGCAATTAGCGGACCTCCAGATGTTGCAAAACTACAATTCCCATCATGCCTCTGCCTCTGGGTGTCATGCTTGTGGCTGTCAGAGTCTTGCTATGCCTCATGGGACTTGTAGTAGCTAATTGCATATCCCTGCCCTATACTGTACGATCGAGATAAAAATAATTCATGAAGAACCATTACCCAAGGAAAGGTGAATAAATCTATACATGATACTTGTAGGAACTCCTAGCTTCATTTTTTTTTTAGAGGAACACTTCATACTTCTGGGTCTTTAAAGGTCTTAACAGGTATCCAAAAGGTGTAGCTTGTTAAAATAAGGTGAAGGCAGCTTTAGTATTAGTCAATATTTCATATGCATATGAAATATTGCTTACTAAACATAAATATCAAAACCATACCTAAACTATATAAATGCGTGGTCACCCACATGCCTATAGCAGCCCGCCTGACCATCCCCTAAGGATAGAAGACCTCTAATGCGCACAATGTTTCAGATTTAATAGCTAGAGTCAAAGGCCAATATATCTCCGAAAAGTTCTTCTCATATTCCTCTAACTGCATGCCCCAATTTCTAGGTAGATGGCAATTATGGGTATCCAAATTTCCAAGACAGTGGTAATGTCTAATTTCGTCTTTTCTTTATTTTTTTCTTCTTTAATTTTCTTTGTTTCGTTGGGTTTTGGCTTCTATGTTAAAGCCTCTCGTTTGTACAGTGGAACCTATGATTACGAGCATAATGCATTCCAGGAGAATGCTTGTAATCCAAAGCACTCGAAATAGCAAAGCGAGTTTCAACACAGAAGTCAATGGAAACAAAGATAATTCGTCCAGCATTGACTTCTATTGCATGCAATATTGCATGTGGCCAGAGGTGGGGGGGGGGGGTGGGCGCCGGAGAGCCTCGGAAATACTCGGTGACAGCTCGGCTGAACCCGGAAACCCCTAGGAACCCTTTCGGATTTTCATTCTTATTTTTGGATTTCCGAGTTTTAAAAAATCCGAAATTTCCAATTTTCCAAATTCCGGATATTTGTCTAAATTCATTAAAAAATGAATTTGGAACTAAATGAATTGCACATGTCTACTTATAACATTGTTTTGAGATAACTGTACTTGCTCTGTAATGTTGAAGTCATTTTGTAGTTCCTACAAGCAACTACCCCAGTTCCTCAGTGGCTTGGAGAATCTATGAAGCGTCTTCAACATTACAGAACAAGTTCAGTTAAATGTGACCAACTACTACCAGCTATGCCATGCCGTGGATAAAGGAGATCCTTCATAGACCCTGCACAGAAGGTTACAAGAACACTGACAAGATATATTGAAGAGGAAAGGACTATATTCAGGGCTCGAGTCCTGCGGGAACACGTGGGAATGGCATCCCTGCACTTTTTTCACAGCAGGAACGCCGTTCCCTTTGCAGGACTAGAGCCCCCCCCCCCCGAGCGGCCTCGCTGCATAGTGAAGGACTCGACTCGAGTCACTGTCAGGAGCAGGCGAACTGAGCCGAGCAGACTCTGAGCTCCTCCTCTAGGCTCCAGTATTTTCTGTGAAATATATATATGCATATGAGCGTATCATTTTTTTTTTTTTTTTGTGGGGGAGTGCATCTTGGGTGGGAGTTCCCACACTTTTTGCCCCAGGACTTGACCCCTGACTGTATTGGTTCTTTGGAAACAATGGAACTACTGCTTAATGGCTGCAGAGATTTTTCGGGCAGAAGTAGAATGCTTTTGTCTGATAACATGCCCTCATAGCCCACACATGTGCTGGAAATCACATACCTTTCTTGTCATGTGGACTTGGACAGACGTGTTCCTCGTGTGTTGTTGGGTCGATGTGTACAGACAGGATTCTTGTGGGTAATCGGAGGCTGCGACCTTTTATTCCCAAGACCATCATCTGCAGCATGGTATCCAGGAACGTCACCCAGTTTCCTGTCCACTGCAACTTCCCTCTGTCACCTAGGAAAACATACAGTGGTTAGCTTCATATTTCATTTAAAGCAGAGTTCCACCCTGAAAAAAATCTTTCCACCAAAAAAAAAAAAAAATGTTTTACTTACCCTAAATAGCTGTTGCTGTTGCTTCATCTTTCGCATGGATTCTCTTCCTCATCCTACACTCGGTTTCTTCTTGTGAATGGGGCGCGCTGCATTCTGGAAACTGTGTGTATCCCAGAAAGCAGCCGGCCCATTCACAAAGCGCCGCGCTGCTCGCACATGCGCAGTAGGAAACGGGCAGTGAAGCCACAAGGGCTTCACTGCCTGTTTCCCTTACTGTGGATGGTGGCGCCTGGAGCTGCCAGGATCGAGACTCTGAATGGTAGTTTGGAAATGTGGTCACCCTAATGGTGGGAACTCGTCCTAATGGATACAGAAGGTGCCTAGACATGGGAACTCAGCACAGGGATGGAGGGAACTCCTTATAATGGGCACAGCAGTTGTGTAGACCTGGGAACTCAGAGCAGGGATGGAGGGGAACCCCTCATAATGGGCACAGCAGTTGTGCAGACCCAGGAACTCAGCGCAGGGATGGAGGGGAACCCCTCATAATGGGCACAGCAGTTGTGCAGACCCAGGAACTCAGCGCAGGGATGGAGGGGAACCCCTCATAATGGATCAGCAGTTGTGCAGACCCAGGAACTCAGCGCAGGGATAGAGGGAACCCCTCATAATGGATCAGCAGTTGTGCAGACCCAGGAACTTAGCGCAGGGATAGAGAGAACCCCTCATAATGGATCAGCAGTTGTGCAGACCCAGGAACTTAGCGCAGGGATAGAGAGAACCCCTCACAATGGATCAGCAGTTGTGCAGACCGGAACTCAGCACAGGGATGGAGGGGAACCCCTCATAATGGATCAGCAGTTGTGCAGACCCAGGAACTCAGCACAGAAATATCACCAGGAGAGGAGACTCATAAAGAATGACAACATCCAGCTCTCTTCACCAAGAATACACAAGCCACCTCACCTCTACTGTTGGATTCAAGAATTCCTTGGAATGTGGGTCCATAGTCATATCCTCGCAGTCTCAATTCTTTGTAAACATCTTTATCTGACAAGAGGAAGTCTTCCTTCTCACTGTTCCCAATCACAGATTCTGTGCGCTGTGAGCGGAAATCATCCAGGCTGTTCTCTTCCATGACGGAAATCTTCCCTAGAAAATTAATTTTAATACGTTTTATCTTTGTACATTTCGAAATGGTTGCTTCTGTGTGGTTGGTGCCGAGGTGTTCTTTATGGTAATGAAATGTCAGTTGACCTACCGCTAGCTGCTAGGTTTCCGCTCTCTGAGACCTCAAACCGCTTGGATGCCGGCATGAGTCGAACCTCCAGCTGCACAATGCCTGGAAAGAGAGAGAAAGAAGAAAGGGTTAATTTTCTGGAACATATATACACAGGCCCATTTTAGTAAAGAGGTCATTTGTAACTTGCCCTCGACCCACCAGGGACCAAGATGAGAGATTGCTAGTGCCGACTTCTGAAAAGTCTAGGAGCCTGGCTTTAATTTGGACCCAGAACAAGATTTGTGACTATTTTATGACTTTCCTGATATGTCTAGTTGTTACCAGTCAGTGAGTGCAGAAGTACCGATGAAGCTAGTGGTTAGCAGTGGCAGCCCCCATATTTTCTCTTGTGACACTTTAAAGCCACTTCAGCCCGGAGGATTTGGCTGCCAAATGACCGGGCCACTTTTTGCGATTTGGCACTGCATCGCTTTAACTGACAATTGTGCGGTCGTGCGACGTGGCTCCCAAACAAAATTGACGTCCTTTTTTTGCCCCAGAAATAGAGCTTTATTTTGGTGGTATTTGATCACCTCTGCGGTTTTTATTTTTTGCGCTATAAAACAAAAATAGAGCGACAATTTTGGAAAAAAAAGCAATAGTTTGTACTTTTTGCTATAATAAATATCTCCAATTTTTTATAAAAAAAAGTGATTTTTTTTCTCAGTTTAGGCCGATATGTATTCTTCTACATATTTTTGGTAAAATAAGCGTATATTGATTGGCTTGCGCAAAAGTTACATAGGTAGATTCAGAAAGAGTTAGGCCGGCTTATCAGTAGATAAGCCGACCTAACTCAGAATCTAAGCCACCGTATGTTTAAGTGTATGCTCAAACAGAGATACGCTTAAACATATCTAAGATAGGACGGCTTGCGCCGTCCTATCTTAGATTGCAATTTTTTGGATGGCCGCTAGGTGGCGCTTCCATTGCGGCCGGCGTAGATTATGTAAATGAGTTTGTACGCCGATTCACGAACGTACGCCCGGCCGCCGCAGTCGAATTACGTCGTTTCCGTAAGGCCTTAGGCGGCCAAAAGTTATTCCACCTATGAGGTGGAATAACAGTGTTAAAGTATGGCCGCTGTTCCCGCCGCGAGGTTCGAATTTTTTACGTTGTTTGCATAAGTCGTCCGTGAATCGGGAGTTACGTCGTTTACGTCCACGTCGAAATCAATAGGCCCGTACGGCGTACTTAGCCGCAATGCGCACTGGGAAGTGTAGGCGCCCGGCACATGCGCAGTGTAAAAAAAAAACATCAAAAATGTGAGGTCAAGCCTCATTGCCATTAAACACGCCCCCCCCCCCCCCCAACCCATTTGAATTAGGCGCCCTTACGCCCGCCGTGTTTAACATACGCCGCCCTAAGTAAGGAGGTAAGTGCTTTCAGAATCATGTACTTTCCTCTCTTACTTAAGGCGGCGTAGTGTAAAAACGCTAGGCTACGCCGCCGCAGCTTTGCACCGTTCTATGTGAATCTACTTAATAGTGTCTACAAAATAGGAGGTAGTTTTATGGCATTTTTATTGTTTTTTTTTACTTGTTATGGCGCCGATCAGCGATTTTTATAGTTACTGCGACATTATGGCGGACACATCGGACACTTTTGATGCTATTTTGGGACCATTCACATTTATACAGCGATCAGTGCTTTAAAAATGCACTGTTTACTGTATAAATGTGACGGGCAGTGAAGGGGTTAACCAGTACGGGGCGAGGAAGGGGTTAAGTGTGTCCTAGGGAGTTCTTACAGTTAGGGGGCGTGGCTAACTGTGACACGTCACTGATCGCTGCTCCCGAAATAGAGTCCGCAGGTCCCGCGGGCACGATCACGGAGACCGCGGCGGGCGTGCCCGCTAGGGGGCAGTTTCAAAGCAACGTATATATACGTTGCTTTGCCTGCCCGTGCCATTCTACCAACGTAAATGTGCGTGAGGCAGTCAGCAAGCTGTTAAAGGGAAAGCTATGCGATTTTTCAGTGGCCACATTATCTCTAATCACTATAGTCACCTGTTTTAGGCAGGATTGTTGCTCTGTGGATTGTGACCTCTTCAAATACAACAGGGGTCTGCTCCATGACCACACCAAGAGACCTTGCGAGCGTCCTCCATGCCAGAACAAGATACCCGGTAGCGGGATACAAAACACGACCATCAATACAATGTCCACTCATAAAAATATCTGGGGAATCAGGGTTCATATCTGCAAGAAAATACAGCAACGTCCATTAGAAATTGTTTAAAAATACATAAAAATTTAGTTATAAACCTTTATCTGGAAGCCAGCATCATGCAAAGTCCTACTCTGTCCTTTGACAAAGGGTGTAGATCGATGGTGGTCATGTTACTTGATATAAGGTGCCCTAAAGTACAGCCATGGACATCCCCAAAGGGCTGCATATCAATGATGGTAATGCTAAAGAAAGCTGTCAGAGATTACAGACATGCTATAAAAGAAGAGAAAGAGAGAAGAGACTGCAAACATGGTATGGAAAATGGTCAGAGACTACAGGAGATGGTCAGACAAAATACATGGTACAAGGGAAGGTCAGAGACTGTGAATACACTATAGGAGCTGTTGGAGAATGAAAAGGATTTGGTCAGAGATGGCAGACAGGAGATGGTCAGAGACAGCAGACGTGGTACAAGAGATGGTCAGAGACGGCAGACATGGTTCAGGAGATGGTCAGAGATGGCAGACATGGTTCAGGAAATGGTCAGAGATGGCAGACATAATTCAGGAGATGGTCAGAGATGGCAGACATGGTTCAGGAAATGGTCAGAGATGGCAGACATAATTCAGGAGATGGTCAGAGATGGCAGACATGGTTCAGGAAATGGTCAGAGATGGCAGACATAATTCAGGAGATGGTCAGAGATGGCAGACATGGTTCAGGAAATGGTCAGAGATGGCAGACATAATTCAGGAGATGGTCAGAGATGGCAGACATGGTTCAGGAAATGGTCAGAGATGGCAGACATAATTCAGGAGATGGTCAGAGACGGCAGACATGGTTCAGGAGATGGTCAGAGGTGGCAGACGTGAGACATGGTACAAGGGATGGTCAGAGACTGTGAATACACTATAGGAGCTGTTGGAAACTGGAAAGGATTTGGCCAGAGATGGCAGACAGGAAACAGGAGATGGTCAGAGACAGCAGACATGGTACAAGCGATGGTCAGAGATGGCAGACAGGAAACAGGAGATGGTCAGAGACAGCAGAATTGGTACAAGAGATGGTCAGAGATGGAAATAAGCTATGCGCCTTGTGATATTTCTCTCAGCAAGAGCTATTAAAAAAAGATAAGAGGGGGGGGGGGGAATGATTTTTTAGGGTGCAATGAGCTTTAAATTGCTCCTAAAGGGTTATGAAAGTTCATTTCAATTATCCAGGTCCTGATTTCTTATTATTTTAATTTATTTCTAATTTAATTTATTTATTTACAAAATAACAAAGAAAGCGTATAAAGTAAAATAAAAAAAGGAAAGTGATAGAACACAAATAACAATCTAATTATTCAAGAAAACAAAAACACACATACAAAGAACACTGAATAAAAATGACCTAAACTACCCTAAAAACACCATAGCTTGTCTAGGAAATTAAAGTGTATGTAAAGCCAAAATATTTTAAGTTATTTTTGCACATTGCGTTAAATTTTTTTTTTTTTCTTCCATCACTATGTCACCCCGTCTTCAGCTTACCAACATTGTAGACCGTGGTCGATGTGGATCCCCCTGAACCAGCAGGGAAATCTTCGGGTTTGGGGACATCCCAAGTCTGGCTGTGGTCCCATTGGAAGAGAGGAGAGATGAGAGGAGTCCCCGCCGGCACAGGATATTCAACCGGAGGATAGATATTATTACAATGAACATTAATCCTGCGGAAGGAAAACATCCGATTATCCGGGGAACCAATGGCAACGTCAACTTATTACAGGACTACAACAGTTTTAAACACAGAATTAGACGGAGGTTTGGGAAAACACAATAATTCATACCCGCTCAAATAGACTTTTCCAATGTTTGTAAGGAAAAACTCCAAATTGTTACTATGTCCTCTCTTCATCAGAGGGAGGATTGTGTTGGTTGACTTTAAACTTCTTCTCAAGATCGCCTGGTGGGATAAAACGCAAGTCAGCGCTGAATGGAAGAAAGATTTTTGTTCCTATAGATGTAAAGCTTAAATAGTTTTTTTTTTTTTTTAACAACAACATTTTTATTAAGCACTTGCCTACTGGGCACTTAAACCCCCCTCCTGCCCAGACCAATTTTCAGCGCTGATGCACTTTGAATGACAATTGCGCGGTCATACAAACACTGTACCCAAATGAAGTCAGTGACTGCAGAAGTACCGATGAAGCTAGTGGTTAGCAGTGGCAGCCCCCATATTTTCTCTTGTGACACTTTAAAGCATGGGCGCTCAACCTGTGGCCCTCCAGCTGCTGCGAAACTACAATTCCCATCATGCCTCTGCCTTTGGGAGTCAAGCTTGTAACTGTCAGTGGCTTGCAATGCCTCATGGGACTTTTCGTTCCGCAACAGCTGGAGGGCCACAGGTTGAGCACCCATGCTTTAAAGCCACTTCAGCCCCGGAGGATTTGGCTGCCAAATGACCGGGCCACTTTTTGCGATTCGGCACTGCGTCGCTTTAACTGACAATTGCGCGGTCGTGCGACGTGGCTCCCAAACAAAATTGCCGTCCTTTTTTACCCACAAATAAAGCTTTCTTTTGGTGGTATTTGATCACCTCTGCGGTTTTTATTTTTTGTTCAAAAAATATATTTTTTTATTATATATTTTTTTCTCCTTCATTGATGTACGCTGATGAGGCTGCACTGATGGGCACCAATAAGGCAGCACTCATAGGCGGCACTGGTGGGCACTTATAGGCGGCACTGGTGGGCCCTGATAGGTGACACTAAAAGCTGGCAGTTGATGGGCACTGATGGGTGGCAGTAATGGGCACTGATGGGTGGCAGTAATGGGCACTGATGGGCGTCACTGCTAGGTGGCACTGGTGGGCATTGATAGGTGGCACTGGTGGGCACTGTAGACACTTGCAGGTGGCACTAGCAGGGGGTACTGGCAGGGGTTACTGGCGGCACAGAGGAGGCAGATGTCAGCGTGAGGAGAAAAAAAAAAAACGATTACCGGCTTTTGTTTACATCACGTGATCAGCTGTCATTGGCTGACAGCTGATCACGTGGTAAGGGGCCGGGACTGGCCCCGTACTCGGATCCGTGATCACCTGAATCTCAGTGATTCGGGTTATCACAACGCGCGCGGCGAAGGGGAGGACTTCTATTGACGCCCTGCCGGCATTTGGGGTCTGCGCTGTAGCCGTCATTTGGCTTTAGCGTGGGCGCCAAGTGGTTAAAAAATATAACTATTTTTAAATCCATTTTTATTACAGCTTCAGTTATGAATGAACACAGTGAGTGAGTGTGTTCACTGTGTTCATTTAGAAAAAGGAAAGGGGCTGCTAAAATACATATTTAAATAGTCCCTTACCCCACTTTCCATTCTGAAAGGGAGCGCAGCGAGGGGGAGAGGAGGGAAGCCAGCAGCACAGTGGCGGTGGGGCGCAATACAGGGGGAAGCCCAGGCAATAGGGGATTTGGCATTGCATGCAGTGATTAGGGTGCGAATAGGCACACCCTCTATGAATCCACCCTTAATTCCATGGGGGAATAACATGAACATTTCCAGTAAAGGAAACAATCATATTGTGAAAAATTAACTGTGATAAATAAATGATGAATAAAACGTAATATACTATATGCAAAACACTACACATACAGTACAGACCAAAAGTTTGGACACACCTTCTCATTCAAAGAGTTTTCTTTATTTTCATGACTATAAAAATTGTAGATTCACACTGAAGGCATCAAAACTATGAATTAACACATGTGGAATTATACATAACAAAAAAAGTGTGAAACAACTGAAAATCTATTTAATATTCTAGGTTCTTCCACCTTTTGCAGCACTGGTAAGAGGAGACTGTGTGAATCAGGCCTTCATGGTAGAATATCTGCTAGAAAACCACTGCTGAAGAAAGGCAACAAGCAGAAGAGACTTGTTTGGGGTAAAGAACACAAGGAATGGACATTAGACCAGTGGAAATCTGTGCTTTGGTCTGATGAGTCCAAACTTGAGATCTTTGGTTCCAACCCCCGTGTCTTTGTGCGACGCAGAAAAGGTGAACGGATGGACTCTACATGCCTGGTTCCCACCGTGAAGCATGGAGGAGGAGGTGTGATGGTGTGGGGGTGCTTTGCTGGTGACACTGTTGGGGATTTAGTCAAAATTGAAGGCATACTGAACCATCATGCTATTCCATCCGGTTTGCATTTAGTTGGACCATCATTTATTTTTCAACAGGACAATGACCCCAAACACACCTCCAGGCGGGGGAAGGGCTATTTGACCAAGAAGGAGAGTGACGGGGTGCTGCGCCAGGTGACTACCTCTTGAAGCTCATCAAGAGAATGCCAAGAGTGTGCCAAGCAGTAATCAAAGCAAAAGGTGGCTACTTTGAAGAACCTAGAATATGAAATATATTTTCAGTTGTTTCACACTTTTTTGTTATGTATAATTCCACATGTGTTAATTCATAGTTTTGATGCCTTCACAGTGTGAATCTACAATTTTCATAGTCCTGAAAATAAAGAAAACTCTTTGAATGAGAAGATGTGTCCAAACTTTTGGTCTGTACTGTATATCCTATTGCATGGTTTGTGCTGAAACGAATACCATTAATAGCGCACAAAACAACAAAAAAAACACATATACCATTGCCCAGCAGGTGTCACTGTTGCTGCAGTTTTTAAAATTTCACAATTTCAAACAAAAATCTTTTTTTTTTTATTGGTCTTTTGTATCATTCTAATTTTCAGAGAATTTGGGGTTTTACTAGCTGTAAGCCATAATCATTAAAAGAAAGAAAGGCTTGAAATATATCACGGTGTGTATCAACGCATCTATATAAAATATATTACGTTTTTGATGATATTCTAATTTTATGAGATGCACGTGTGTGTGTAATTTTATATATATTATATATATATATATATATATATATATATATATATATATATATATATATATATATATATATACACACACACACACACACACACACACACACACACATTTATTATTACTTTTATAATGAAGCCATTGTGAGAAAAAAATTTTTTTTTTAAATTTCATTTATTTTTTATTAAGTTTTTAGTTCCATTTATTAATTCAGGTTCACCTGTTCATTTAATTTAAACCATACAAACAAAATTTCTTCCAGAGTGTCACTGATGTACTCTTGAGATCGAGTACCTCGGGCTTAGAGAGCTGCAATTGGGAAAAACAAATGGTCTCATGTATGGAAGCTGTTATTACGTCTCCTATACTTATCTATCACTAAGCATCTGCTCTGTAGCAGAGTGAAAACATTTCTATAAAGCAGGTGTGTGTGTGTGTGTGTGTGTGTGTCAGTAATAAGATTTCATATCCACCCTGATCCCTTAAATGCAAAAATAATGGAGTAAGCCACCAAAAATGACTGGGGCTGATCCACCCATTCCGAGATCATGTGACCAGGGAATACGGGCACATCATGATTGGCCAACGTGAGATCCCAGGCCATCACAAGGGAGCGGACAAGATGACAAGACCCTATGTCCACCATTCTCAACCAGTGTTCGACCCTAGGGTTCCTCCAGAGGGGTTAGCTATTGTGGGAAGGAGCTGAGACAGCCGCTGAGGGACTCCAGAAGAGGAGGATCAGGGGCCACTCTGTGCAAAACGAACTGCACAGTGGAGGCAAGTATGACATTTTTTATTTTAATTTTTTTAAACAACAACCTTTACAACCCCTTTAACAGGGACACAGACAGCAATAAAAAACTGACATGCTAAAAAACTGACGTGCTATTCCCGCTCCACTTTATCCAAAACTAACAAAAAGAAAAAGTTTAATTATACTTTAACCATGGATTAAGGGGCATTTTTGCCATTGACCTCCAAAGGCAATAGACCCCCTTAGGGAACCATTTTAGTAAGAGTTCCAAGACCAGAAATTATTTTAGAGGTTCCTCTGGGGTAAAATGGTTGAGAAAGGCTGCCCTATGTGATAGCAGTAGACAGGTTCTCTTTAGGAGACATCAAGGGGGTCTATTCAACCCTCCAATGTCACCTCTGCACTCCTTTTCAACTAAGCAAGTAGAGAAAATAATTACTGCCAAAAAGCAAGGGTGCGCTAATAAAGAAAAGCTTATAGGACTTACCTGAAGAAGGGCGTGAGGAGCGATTTCGACCACCACTGCGTTTTCGGGGATGCTCTGTAAGCCTTCCTGGAATAAGACCGGACTCACTAAATTATTAACGTGGTACTCTGCTGATGAGAGCTGCGCAAGATCACTTCGCCAATGAGATTCAGGGATGGAGGTGCTGACCCAGCGGTGGGATCGTTTCTTAGGCACAGTGATGACCTATGACAAACGAGACAGAGATGGCAAATCAAAGGTCTGCAGGGAACAGGACGGAATCCTCATGCAGTAAAACCCATCTGAGGCTGGCTTAATAGCAAAAGCATCTGGACTAGAAGACTTACCTTCTTAAGAGCACGGAGAAGTGATGGGGCAATAGACGCCATGTAATAGGAGTGAAAGGCCACTCCAGCACTCTGTACCTCCTTTGCAAAGACGCCATCCTTCTTCAGTTTTACAACAAAGTCCCTCACGGAATCCTGTAACGCAGATATCCAGAAAGCTCTTAAAATGGGCCGGTTATCAAATATATATATTTTTTATGTTAAGTAAATAAAGAGGGTACTCCCTCGAAACATGTAACCCAGGATGAGGCTCTGATGAAGAGGATACTCCCTCAAAATGTATAACCCAGGATTTGGCTCTGATAAAGAAGGTACTTGCTGGAAACACGTAACCCAGGATGGGGCTCTGATGAAGAAGGTACTCCTTCAAAATGCATAACCCAGGATGAGGCTCTGATAAAGTAGGAACTTGCTGGAAACATGTAACCCAGGATGGGGCTCTGATTAAGTAGGAACTTGCTGGAAACATGTAACCCAGGATGGGGCTCTGATGAAGAAGGTACTCCTTCAAAACACATAACCCAGGACTGGACTTTGATGAAAAGGGTACAAGGGTACTCCCTAAGAAACCTGTAGCCTAGGATGGAGCTCTGATAAAGAGGGCATTCCCTTGAAATGTAAAACTCAGGTTGGTTGTTGGTGTGTTTTCCCTCAAAACACACAACACAGAATAGGGCGTTGATGAAGAGGGTACTTCTTTAAAACACATAGCCCAGCATGGGGCTCTGATTAAGAGGGTACTCCTTTAAAATGCATAACCCAGGATTGGGCTCTAATGAAGAGGGTATTCCCACAAAATGCATAACCCAGGATGAGGCTCTGATGAAGAGGGTACTCCTTCGTAACATATAACCCAGAATTGGGCTCTGATGAAGAGGGGAAACATGTAGCCTAGGATGAGGCTCTGATGAAGAGGGTACTCCTTCGAAACATACAACCCAGAATTGGGCTCTGATGAAGAGGGGAAACTCTGGAAACATGCAACCCAGGATGAGGCTCTGATGAAGAGGGTACTCCTTAGAGCCCAATTCTGGGTTATATGTTTCGAAGGAGTAACCTCTTCATCAGAGCCTCATCCTGGGTTACATGTTTCCAGAGTGTCCCCTCTTCATCAGAGCCCAATCCTGGGCTATATGTTTCGAAGGAGTACCCTCTTCATCAGAGCCTCATCCTGGGTTACATGTTTCGAGAGATGACCCTCTTCATCAGAGCCCAATTCTGGGTTATATGTTTCGGATGAAGAGGGTCATCTCTCGAAACATGTAACCCAGGATGAGGCTCTGGTGAAGAGGGTACTCCTTCGAAACATATAACCCAGAATTGGGCTCTGATGAAGAAGGTCATCTCTCGAAACATGTAACCCAGGATGAAGCTCTGATTAAGAGGGTACTCCCTCGAAATGCAAAACCCAGCATGGGTCTTGGAGGGTATTCCTTCAAAGCACATAACCCAGGATGGGGCTGTGATGAAGAGGGTACTCCCTTGAAACACATAAGCCAGGATGCTATACTGAGGTAAAGCTTATGTCTCTGTGGTGAAGCATTCTTGTTCAGGCATCACCCAGGGTCACCATCATCCAGGCTCGGCATCATCCAGGCTCACCATCTACTTCTACTTCAGAGATGACACAGCTATGTAAATGCCGATGCCTTTGCAGCTCTTAGCCGTGTTCACAAATTTCTGACACAGATCAGCCGCTGCTACAACCTCTCTCTTTGTGAGCTACAACAAAGTTACAATTCTAATCACTGGGGTCTGATCACTGGGGGAGAAGGGAATAAGGAAATGGTTTCTTCTGCGTGCAGCTGACTGATGACATTATCTCAGCCTAGATAAAGTCCGGGACTAGAGATCAAATATGCTTTTTTAATGATAAAAAGTGAAAAACATAGTTCCATTGTTACTGGAGGAAATGCTGCAATCAAGTTAAACCAACACTTCACAAAAGAGATGAGTGACCTACAAAGAACAGGGCCATTACCTGGGGTCCGGATATGGTGACCGTGTCCTCAGAATTATGGCAAGCCGGTACCACTCCCTGTGGGCACTGAACTTTACATTCCTCCCAAGTCAAACCTGCCGAGAGCAAATAAAAGTCATGATGAAATGTTTACCTGCCTGGCAACTGCCAGTGGGATTCAATTACAGAGATTCAGCAGAATATTTTGCCCAGCTCAATTGCTGAATGTTAGTAAAAGTTCTAACAAATGAAAATATTGAAACAGAACCGCAGGACACTCTTACATCTTCAACATTACAGAACAAATCTACTACAAGTCATACTCTGACCTGAATACAGGAGAAACTTCACAGACTTTACTGCCTATGGCCGCCATTCTCAGCAGAGGTTCCTCAAGTTACGGCTGACTGACCTCTGATGGTGCCCGCAGAGTTCTGGGGCCTACACTACTTGGTAGCAGCATGACACCATTGATCTCTGAGCTCTCTGGTGATCAGTAGCAAGAATAATCCTTACAATGTAAAAGGCATTTTTCCACTGACAACCAATGTAAGGGGCATTTTTCCACTGATCACCAATGTAAAGGGACCTTCATCCCACTGATCACCAATGTAAGAGACATTCTTCCCACTGATCACCAATATAAGGAGCATTCTTCCCACTGACCACCAATGTAAGGGGCATTCTTCCCACTGATCACCAATATAAGGGGCATTCTTCCCACTGACCACCAATGTAAGGGGCATTTTTCCACTGATCACCAATGTAAAGGGACCTTCATCCCACTGATCACCAATGTAAGAGACATTCTTCCCACTGATCACCAATATAAGGAGCATTCTTCCCACTGACCACCAATGTAAGGGGCATTCTTCCCACTGATCACCAATATAAGGGGCATTCTTCCCACTGACCACCAATGTAAGGGGCATTCTTCCCACTGATCACCAATGTAAGGGACATTCTTCCCACTGACCACCAATGTAAGGGACATTCTTCCCACTGACCACCAATGTAAGGGGCATTCTTCCCACTGATCACCAATGTAAGGAACATTCTTCCCACTGATCACCAATGTAAGGGACATTCTTCCCACTGATCACCAATGTAAGGGACATTCTTCTCACTGATCACCAATGTAAGGGACATTCTTCCCACTGATCACCAATGTAAGGAACATTCTTCCCACTGATCACCAATGTAAGGGACATTCTTCCCACTGACCACCAATGTAAGGGGCATTCTTCCCACTGATCACCAATGTAAGGGACATTCTTCTCACTGATCACCAATGTAAGGGACATTCTTCCCACTGATCACCAATGTAAGGGGCATTCTTCCCACTGATCACCAATGTAAGGGGCATTCTTCCCACTGATCACCAATGTAAGGAACATTCTTCCCACTGATCACCAATGTAAGGGACATTCTTCCCACTGATCACCAATGTAAGGAACATTCTTCCCACTGATCATTAATGTAAGGGGCATTCTTCCCACTGACCATCAATGTAAGGGACATTCTTCCCAGTGACCATCAATGTAAGGAACATTCTTTCCACTGACCATCAATGTAAGGGACATTCTTTCCACTGACCATCAATGTAAGGAACATTCTTCCCACTGACCACCAAATGTATGGGTCGTTATTCCTATTGACCTCCAATGTAAGGGGTATAATTCTTACAGACCACCAAGGTAAGGGTCACTATTCCTATTGACCACCAATATAAGGGGCATGCTTCCCAATGACCACCAAATGTAAGGGTCATTCTTCCTACTGTCCACCAAGGTAAGGGATATTATACCTACAGATCACCAGCATTCTTCCCACTGACCACCAATGTAAGGGGCATTCTTCCAACTGATCACCAATGAAAGGGGCATTCTACCCACTAACCACCAATGTAAGGGGCATTCTTTCCACTGACCACCAATGCAAGCGGTAATATTCCTACAGTAAGGGGCATATGACGTCCAGTCAGGATAACTGAACCACCGCCTGGCCGTCATTCTGCTATAGGCCGGGCGGGAAGTGGTTAAACTGAGATGCCCTCGGTAACAACCAAGTAACCGCTGACAAAAATCTCCCCATAAAACAGCTGTGGCAGCCAATAAAAACCCACAGAGTGAAAAAAAAATCCAAAAAAATGGCTTTAGCTAAAAATGAAACTCATAATTTAAGTCAAGTATTTCAATAGAAAGATATCAGTGTGACTCACCAACAGCAGCCATTCCTCCCGGTGGTAACTTGGCTTCTTTAATGCATTTACCCCGCCAGTAAGCAGCAAGAATGGCTTCGCCATGAGTGAGTGAGTTGTCTGCATAGCCGCATGCCAATTCTCCCACAGAATGTCCAACAATGCCATCAGGCTCCAGTTTCATGGCCTTCAGCATGTCGATCTGAGCAATCTGCAAGGAAGACCGCAGCCTGTGAGCTGGAATTTACCAGTGGGCAATGGTCTCACCACCATCGGGCATTCACTAGAAGTCACTATTACCTTACCTGAATGGCTGCAAGACCAACGAATGCATGGACGGTGTCCTCAAAGGTGCTGTCATCGGCTTTTAGGAGGAGATCCGAAACCTTCAGCCCAGTTCCTTTCAAGGCTTCATCAGACCTAAAGATTGACTCCCGAAACATGTCCAGGTTCATAAGGCTATGGCCCATCCCTTTCCATTGTGTCCCCATTCCTGTAAACACATCATTTACAAGAAAACATTTAATCAAAGTGACCATAGACTCTACATCCTGTATATGGGTAGAGGCTGCCCTGCAAAGTATGGATGTATAAAGGTTATTGATAACTAGACCCCCGCCTTCCTCCCTACCCCTAACTCACGTCCTTAACCAATTCCATACCACAGTACGTCATATGACGTCCTGGACTTCAGTGGTGGGATATCTCATGGCGGGTGCAGCTACAGGCATCATTCAGATATATCTGTTTTCAGGCGGTGATTCTGCACACCATAGGAACAATCATATCGGCGGTTCTGCCGCTTGATCGTTCTTATAGACGGCGGGAGGGCACATCCCCCCTCCCGCCGCCATCTGGTGCTTCTCCGTGCCATTGGAGGCCCAGAGAACAAATCGTCCGCCACCAGATAAAGACCATAAGGATGACCGGGGACCAGATGGTCACCGGTCATCTCTATGACCGTCCGAGGTCCGGGTGCGACGTTACGACGTCACGCCCGGGTACCCGGAAGTAAACAAAGCCACAACCGTGGCTGAAAGCATGAGATCAGTGAATTTTTTTTCACAATCTCATGCTTCCCAGCCTGGAGGAGAGACGTGGGGTCTTATTGACCATCTCTCCATAAAGAGGACCTGTCACACGTTTACATATGTGGGCGGGACAATTATTATTATTTTTTTTTTCTAAAACTCCCGTCCCCAGTAGCTCGCGCTCAGAAGCGAATGCGCACACAAGTCCCGCCCACATATGTAAACGCTGTAAAAACCACACGTGAGGTTAGAGCGAGAGCAATAATTCTAGCACTAGACCTCCTCTAACTCTAAACTGGTAACCTGTAAGGAAAAAAAAAAGCGTTGCCTATGGAGATTTTTAAGTATCGAAGTTTGACGGCATTCCATGAGTGTGCGCAATTTTACGTTTTTTACACTTTTTTTTTTTATCACTTTTATTCCTATTACAAGGAATGTAAACATCCCTTGTAATAGGAATAGTGTGTGACAGGTCCTCTTTATGGAGAGATGCCGGGTAAATAAGACCACATCGCTCCTCCAGGCTGGAAAGCATGAGATCGTGAAAAAAAAATAAAAATTCACCGATCTCATGCTTTCAGCCGCAATTGCAGCTTTGTTTACTTCCGAGTACCCGGGCGTGACGTCATAACGTCGCGCCGGGGCTTTCAACGGCCATAGAGATCACCGGAAATCTCTATCCTCCCCATCCGGCGGCGGCCGATTCATTCTCCGAGCCTCCGATGGCACGGGAGAGCCCGGAGAAGCACCGGATGGCGGTGGGAGGGGACATCCAGTGAGGCTCTGTGCCACCCAGCTGCCTAGAAACCAATGCCACTGAGTGGCTCAGTCACCAGCGTCGTAGAAACCAATGATACACAACATCATTGGTTGCTATTCCCGCATCCTAGCAACCAAAGGGGCATGGGGGTACCAAACAAATAGCCACATGGGTTGCGGCAATAAGGAGGCACCCACTGAAGATCATACAGACATTTGAATGTTTCTGGGGAAGGAGGAGGTGTCAAAAAAGATGGCAATTGCTGACAAGCAATAGTGATCCTGGTCTATACTTTAACGTAGATAAGTAAGGTTCAACAAGGGTCTCCAAACTGTGGCCATGGGGCCAGATGCGGCCCTTTGCTTGCTTCTTTCTGGCCCTTGGGCGCCATATAATGCACTGATACAAACAATGGGGCATAATTCCTCCCACTGACACCAATGAACAGGCACAATTCCTCCCAAGGACATCAATGATGGGGCACAATTTCTCCCAATGACACCAACAATAGGAACCAATGACACTAATGTTGGGGCCCAATTTCTCCCAATGATGGGGCACAATTTCTCCCAATGACACCAACAATAGGACCCAATGACACCAATGTTGGGGCCCAATTTCTCCCAATGACACCAATGATGGGGCCCAATTTCTCCCAATGACACCAACAATAGGACCCAATGATACCAATGATGGGGCACAATTTCTCCCAATGACACCAATGATTGGGCACAATTTCTCCCAATGACACCAACAATGGGACCCAATGACACCAATGATGGGGCATAATTTCTCCCAATGACACCAATGAGGGGGCACAATTCCTCTCACTGTCACCAAAGATGGGGGAATGTTTTTACCAACTGATGTCAGGACCTTTTCTTTTACCAATGGCCACAGTCTGGCCCTCCTAAAGTCTGCAGCATAGTAAACTGGCCCTTTTTTTTTAAAGTTGGGAGACCCCTTGTCTACAACAATAGAACTTATTGTTGGCTCATTTCCCCCCCATTACCTGAACAGATGTACCAAAGAGGTCTGCCAGTTGTCTGGGACTGTTGGATTTCCTTCACATCACTCTCCGTTCCGACAAGTGTGTAACCCCGGTATGGCATGGCGGAGGGTGGGATCCCGGAAATACTGTTTAACAGGTTCACCAGTGTGGCATCAGAGGCGAGGTTCCTGCTCTTCTCCATCAGAGTCTCCACTGCTTCCTGTGTCCTCCCGCACACCTGCACCAGGCGGGGCAGAGGCAGAGCTTCGGTAGAGGAAAGTTTCTTCTTGTTGGGCCTCAAGATCACATGAACATTGGAGCCTCCAAAGCCAAACGAGTTGATGCCAACTATGCCGCCCTTCACTGGGATGGGCTTGGACACTACTTGGATTCTGCCATCTTGCAATGCCGGGATGTCTGGGTTTGGGTTCTTGTAGTGAAGATTAGGAGCCCATACCCCATGCTCCAGGGATAGAATGACCTGTGGAAATGGAAATATAGAAAAAGACAACTTCTTACATTTATAATGGAAAAGGTGGTGAAATGTCTGCACTTGAGTCCTCTCATCTCAACATCTACCATGGCCATTTTTCATTTCCTACCATGACCCGGGTCGATGAGACGATGACAGGCATCCATCACTTTTTGTACAAGTGTACCATCTTCTTTAGTTTTACCAATAGAGATGAGCAAAATTGGGGCTTTTCAATCTTTCAAAAACTAGGAGATTTCACCAAAATGACACTATTTTGGTGAAATCTATTGAAGTCAATAGGCAAGGCAAAATGAAAGGTGCTTTTTGGTGGATTTTAATGCCTATCAATGTACATTTATAAGAGGCTGGGGGACTCTTGACTTCTGATGTAAGGGGGGGGGGGGGGTGCTCTGGACATCTAGTCTTACAGATACAAAAGGCCCTTTGAGGGCAACCATAATGCTGATGCGGTCCACAATGAAATGGAGCTTGACCAATGGTGTCCCCAGGGGAGGGCCAGAGGGGGCCCTGACCCCCCCCCCCCCCCAACATTATGCTGTGCCCCACCAAATTAACAGCACTCATGTCACCCCATGGTGGTTGGAAAATCTAAAGCTCAACACACACACAAACACACACACACACAATCTGACTGTACAATCACCTTTCTACCTGCCAACAATTATGTAGTGCAAGGGCCTGCCTGATCAGATACAAATGAAATGGATAGTTTGTGTTAAGCTGGCCATACACCATACAATTTTCTTATTCAATTTTCTTTAGATTTACCTTCAACTATGTCTGAGTGCATACAAATTCAACGTGTTTAGGTTTGACCTCCTATTATATGGTTTTGGTAAATCTAAGGCTGCTTTCACACGGAGGCGCTTTGCAGGCGCTATTGCGATAAAATAAGCGCCTGCAATGCACCCTGAAAGAGCCGCTCCTTTATATCCAGTGTGAAAGCCTGAGGGCTTTCACACTGGAGCGTTGAGCTGGTGGGAACGCTAAAAAAAAAAAAAAAAGTCCTGCCAGCCGCATCTTTGAGGCGCCCCTGCCCATTGAAAATCAATGGGGTAGCGCCTACAAATGCCGTTTTGCGGGCCGGTTTAACCCTTTTTCGGACGCTAGCAGGGGTTAAATTCTCCCTGCTAGAGCCCGAAAATCGCGGCAAACACGACAGTAAAACACCACAAAAAATAGCAGTGCTTTACCGCCAGCGCACCAGGCGCCTCAGTGTGAAAGTACCCTAAAGGAAAGTTGTATAATGTATGGCCAGCCTAAGTCTTCATATTACAGGGCTTTGGGAAATCTGTGAATGGAAATTTATATTGTAAAGGTGTATGGTGAGCTTTATGAGGATTGTACAATCAGACTGTAAAGGACGTGGCCAACTTGTGTTTGTTGTTAAATACACAGGAACAGGAGTGGCCGACCAACAGAAATAAAATTCAAGCTTAAAACCAATAGAATAGTTTGCTTTCTAAATTACGAACATACACTTGACAACACTGAAATTACTTTTGCATGACCAATAATATATAATAAAATAGCTGTAACAGCAGTTAAAGGGAGTAAACAATGGTATTGTTCTCATCACAATGAGATCCGGTAATTTGAAGTTTCCCCGACTACAAAATGGGATGAATCATTGGCTGCTATTACTGGAGGGCGGGGCTGCTACCTTTAGGACATGCAAAGTGCAATTACTGTGTACAAAATATTTTTTCTTAAATATAGAATTCTTTTGACATGAACATCTTTAAAAACATTTATTTAGGGATTCATTACAATAATACTTATAAACAGAAGTATTAATTGTTAAACTTCTTTTGTATTTACTTCAATTACATTTTTTCTCATATTTTTCTTTTGAAATGAACATCTTTAAATAGATATATTTAGAGATTCATTACAATAATACTTATAACAGAAGAATTGTTAAACTTCTTTTGTATTTATTTACATTTATTTTTTTCTTATATATATATATATATTTATTTTTACATGAACATCTTTAACCACTTAAGGACCGGACCAATATGCTTCTAAATGACTCAAGGGGTTTTTACAATTCGGCACTGTGTCGCTTTAACAGACAATTGCGCGGTCATGCGACCTGGCTCCCAAACACAAAATTGGCGTCCTTTTTCCCCACAAATAGAGCTTTCTTTTGGTGGTATTTGATCACCTCTGCGGTTTTAATTTTTTGCGCTATAAACAAAAATAGAGCGACAATTTTGAAAAAAAAAGCAATATTTTTTACTTTTTGCTATAATAAATATCCCCCAAAAACATATATAATTTTTTTCCCCCTCAGTTTAGGCCCATACGTATTCTTCTACCTATTTTTGGTAAAAAAAAAAAAATCGCAATAAGCGTTTATCGATTGGTTTGCGGAAAATTTATAGCGTTTACAAAATAGGGGATAGTTTTATTTATTTATTTATTTTTTTACTACTAATGGCGGCGATCAGCGATTTTTTTCGTGACTGCGACATTATGGCGTACACTTCTGACACATTTTTTGGACAATTGTCATTTTCACAGCAAAAAATGCATTTAAATTGCATTGTTTATTGTGAAAATGACAGTTGCAGTTTGGGAGTTAACCACAGGGGGCGCTGTAGGAGTTAGGGTTCACCTAGTGTGTGTTTACAACTGTAGGGGGGTGTGGCTGTAGTTCTGACGTCATCGATCGAGTCTCCCTATAAAAGGGGTGACACATTCGATGCAGCCGCCACAGTGAAGCACGGGGGAGCCGTGTTTACATACGGCTCTCCTCGTTCTTCAGCTCCGGGGAGCGATCGCAAAGGGGCGGCTAGAAACGAATAGCCGCGCCCTCGTCCCGGATCGCTCCTGAAGCCACGGGACCTGCCGCATGTACGGCAGGCAGGCACGTACAGGTACGTTGATGTGCCTGTCCGTGCCATTCTGCCGACGTAAATGTACATGCGGCGGTCCGGAAGTGGTTAAAAACATTTATTTAGTGATTCATTACAATAATACTTATTATAACATAAGTATTAATTGTTAATTATTAATTAAATATCTTAATTATTTTTATCTTATTTGTTTGATATATCCCTACTTTCTATTTATTAGGGATACCTTTTATATATATATATATATATATTAATATATATATATATATATATATATACACATACACACACATTTCTTCATCTGCTGTAACAATTTATTTCTTACACTATGTTAAGAAAAAACAATAAAATTCTTGAAATGTTCAGATACGTTTGTGATCCATGCACCTCTGCCAGACAGCACAGCCAGGAAGGCGACTTCCCCAACTGATAGAACACTGAAGAAGTCACCAACTCTGCTCTCTCCTCCTGTCCAGCATGTGCCCTTCTCTCTCCCAGTCCAGGGGCGGCTGCGCATAGGCAGATTTCAAAACAGACTTAGGTACTTATGCTAGCTGTTTGTAAAAATGCATGTCATTATTTTAAGAGGGAATGCACGATGGCAAAAAATGATGCACCGGAGTGCAATACTTCAATAAATAAACCTATATACGTCTTACCTTTGCCAGTGCAGCAAGACCAGAGGCCGGTTCCGGGTGACCCATATTGGATTTGGTGGATCCTATAAGTAGCGGCTCTCTTTCTGAGTTACAGAACACGTTGACGATCCCATTTACTTCCTGAGGGTCCCCAACCTGTGTATGAGGACATTGTGTAACGTTAGAATTCTTTATCTCCTAATTTGATTTTGCAGCTAAAATATTTATGCAGTCCAAGCTTTATTTTCATTTTTAGTAAGGAGGAAGGGTTAAAACCATTGATTTTTGCATTCTTGTTTGGGGCTATTGCTTCACTTCCTGTCCAGTTGATCACTGTCACCAGGACAGGAAGTGAAGAAAAAATCTCCCCAACAGACATGAAAAGCAATAAAAACCTGATAATGGATTTAATTCTTCCCCAATGTGTTACAAGACTGTTTTTAATATTTTTTTTGTTCTACAAAAGTATATTTTAAAGCTGTATGTCACCGTTGGAAAGATCTTCTGCCTTGGTGACCAGTGTCATTAAAACAGGAAGTGAGAAATCCCTCCTGCAGAGACCTTAGAATTCCATCCACCATCACTCCTGATACCAATGATGGGGCACTATCCCTCCCACTGACACCAATGATGGGCCACAATTCCTCCCACTGACACCAGTGATGGGCCACAATTCCTCCCACTGACACCAGTGATGGGCCACAATTCCTCCCACTGACACCAGTGATGGGCCACAATTCCTCCCACTGACACCAGTGATGGGTCACAATTCCTCCCACTGACACCAGTGATGGGCCACAATTCCTCCCACTGACACCAGTGATGGGCCACAATTCCTCCCACCGACACCAGTGATGGGCCACAATTCCTCCCGCTGACACCAGTGATGGGCCACAATTCTTCCCACTGACACCAGTGATGGGCCACAATTCCTCCCACTGACACCAGTGATGGGCCACAATTCCTCCCACTGACACCAGTGATGGGCCACAATTTCTCCCACTGACACCAGTGATGGGCCACAATTCCTCCCACTGACACCAGTGATGGGCCACAATTCCTCCCGCTGACACCAGTGATGGGCCACAATTCCTCCCACTGACACCAGTGATGGGCCACAATTCCTCCCACTGACACCAGTGATGGGGCACTATTCCTGCCAATGACACCAATGATGGGACACTATTCCTGCCACTGACACCAAAGATGGGGCACTATTCCTCCCAATGACACCAATGATGGGACACTATGGAGTTGATTTACTAAAACTGGAGAGTGCAAAATCTGGTGCAGCGGGCTTCCCCGCTGACAGCTGAAATGTAAACAAAACAATGTTGGCAAGGTGTACCATGCCACAATAAAAAAAAAAAAAAAAAAAACACACACACACACACACATTGCATAGCCCCCCCCCCCCCCTAAAAGGAACATACAAACTCCATGCACATCCCTGGTGAGAATGAAAACAGGAATTCTGCACTGAAGGATAAGAACGCTCACCACTGAGCCAATTTTCCTGTAACCCTAAAGATGGCGGGTCATTACCTTAGTACCCGTGCCATGGGCTTCTACATATTCCACCTCGTTGGTTGGGATGCCCGCCTCTTTATACAGGGAGTTCAGTAGTTGCTGTTGTACTTCGCCAGATGGGAAGGTCACGCCTGTCAGCAGAACACAGTAAAGTAAATGACCAATTTTCCCAAATAACATCAGCAGTATTCCTAACTTCAGTAATGGAGAAAGAAAATTGGGAAGTCGGCCCATTGGAAAAAACACATTTTAAGTCCAACTTCAGCCAAACATATTTTTTAATTTTGAAGAGTAAGGAAAGGTTATAATCCACAGCTATGCATTGTTAGGGTGTACCCAAACAGTCCATTTCATGTATAGCCAATCAGGCTGACCCACACACTGAAGGGATGGACATAGCCATAGAAGACTGTGTGACTGATACAGGGCCCAGAGGTACAAGGGGGCCCAGCACTCTCTGCTTAGGATTAACATAAAGTATGTACTGTACTTCTCCCAACTTCAAACAACAATTGAAATTGTGGCGTAAACAAATGCCAATGCACCATCCACATGAGTTCGCTTCTACCCCAGTAGGTAAATGTAAAGAGACGCTTGTGTAGCATAGGTAGTTCATAAAAATCCCATAGGAAGGGTGGTGTACTTTAGTAGGCAGCTCCACCTGAGACAGAAACAAATCTCTGAAATTACAAAAAAGGAACACAAGGGGGCGCCGGCTAAGTGCAGCATCAATGGGTTTATTGCAATTAAATTGGTTGTAAACCCTTTACAACCACTTTAACCTACAGGTAAGCCTAGATGAAGACTTACCTGTATGGGAGGATCCTATAAAATCAGGCATCCGAATCCCATTTACAACTGCAGGAATAGTAAGAGCGCTTTCACACTGTGCCGCACATAGCATCGGCGGTAAAATATCAGTAAAACGCAGCTATTTTTACAGTCGGATTTGCTGCGCATTTCGGCCTTTTAAACCCCCGCTAAAACCTGAGAAAGGGTTAAAACTGCCCGCAATGCGCCACTACAGCGGCGTATTGCCGGCGGTACGGCAGCGCTGCCCATTGATTTCAATGGGCAGGAGCGCATTAGGAGCGGTGAGTTCACCGCTCCAAAGAAGCTGCTGGCAGGACTTTTTCTGATGCCCTGCCAGCGCACCGCTCCAGTGTGAAAGCCCTCTGGCTTTCACACTGGACTGAATAGAGCAGCTGTTTAAGGGTGCATTGCAGGCGCTATTTTTTAACCTATAGCGCCCGTAAAACACCATCAGTGTGAAAGGGGTCCAAGTGTCCCTTTAACAGGCCAAGCATGGGTGCAGATCTGGGAACTCAGCTTAGAGAACTCATTACTAGGTCCCTAAAGAGATAGAAAAGACCAGGGTTAGGCAACCTGGAGCCCACCAGCTGTTGCAGAACTACAAGTCCCATCATGGAAGTAATTGTAACTGCCAGCCTTGCAATGCCTCATGGGAAATGTAGTTCACCAGCTGGAGTGCCCCAGGTTGCCTACACCTGGAATAGACTGCCAGGGGGGGGTTCAACTCTCCAGCATCAACCAAAAGCTGAAATATCAGTTTGGGATGGACTGAGCCTTCAATAGGTTACCCCCCGTTGTATCTAAGCTACCCAATTTTATTATGGGTTGACATACGGAGCTCATCCACATGAGAACAAAGGCATCCATTCACTTTGATGTTACACACCTTGCTCTTTGTAGCCATCTGTGTTGCTTCCAGCATTCAATATTGTAGCATAAACCCGTTTTGCCATAGACTTCTTTGTGACCAGCACAGCGCATGCAGCTTCAGAGCGACAATAGCCATTACCTTGTAGAGCGAGAAAGAGTTGGGTGTGAGTGACAACAACTGTAGTATGACACAGGCATCCATCTAATCCTATAGCACCTGGCATGTTTTCACTTGTACGTCTATAATCCAAGAGGAGCCTATTCCCCTGGGAATTCCACACGCCGACAAACATCACAATACTGGAAGAACTATATAGTCTAAGAGACCTTAGGCTGCCCATAGCCGACTTGGTACCAAAAAAAATTGCATTAAATATTTGACAGGTTTGATTTTTTATATTGAAACTCATGTTTTTCAATTTTCTGACTTTTAGAGCACTAGGGTTCCTTATGTGATTGTTATTATTATTATTATACAGGTTTTATATAGTGCCAACAGTTTGTGCAGCGCTTAAAGCGGTAGTTCACCCTCCTTTCCATCATTAGACCATTACATTCGGCATCGTAGCGCGAGCTACGGTATGCTGGTCTTAAATTTTTAATCCCCGTACTCACTGTGCTATCTCTCATTGAAGAATCCGACTCCCGCGGGGAATGGGCGTGCCTATGGAGAGGGAGGATGATTGACGGCCGGCTCTGGCACGTCACGCTCCCCGAAGACAGCCGGAGTAGGTCTCGGTTCTTCACGGCGCCTGCGCACAGGCTATGCGCATGCGCCGTGAATAGCCAAGCCTATTTCGGCTATTTCCGGAGAAGCGTGACGCGCCAGGGCCGGCCGTCAATCACCTTCTCTCACCATAGGAACACCCATTCCCCGGAATCTTCAATGAGAGATAGCACAGTGAGTACGGGGATAAAAAATGTAAGACCGGCATACCGTAGCTCGCGCTACGATGCCGAATGTAATGGTCTAATAAAAAAAAAACATTTTTTTTTTTTTAACAGGGTGAACCCCCGCTTTAACAAAATAAAGGCAGACATTACAATTTGGTACAAGAGGAATCAGAGGGCCCTGCTCATCAGAGCTTACAATCGAAAAAAGGGAGGGTCAATTGATACAAAAAGGTAATAGCTGTGGGGGGTGAGCTTATGGAGGAAGTAAAACAGTGTTAGTTAGAAGCAGGATAAGCTTCTTTAAAGAGAAGAGTTTTCAGGGATCGTCTAAATATGGTTAGATTAGAAGCTGAAAATGAAAGGAGAGAAGACAGCGTCTTCTCTTCATTCATAAACTGAAACATTGTAAACACAGGTTACAATGTTTCAGTTATGTGAATAGACAGAGTCAGTGATCACTGACTCTGTCCATTCGGAGCAGTAAGGAGCCGGATTTTCCGGCTCCTACCCCGCTCTCCATCCTGACAATTCCAGGGGGTGGAGGAGGAGCACGGAAGGGGAGAGATAGACGGCGGGATACACAAGGGGGACATGGAGGGAGGGAGAGAGACTGCAGCAAAACAGAGGGGGTCTGGAGGAGGACACGGGACAGTCAGCAGTGATCGTGTGTGGGGGAGTTACAAGCACCGATCACCGCTGATTTTAAAGCAGCTGAAAGCCGCGCGGGGGGGGTTGAAGAGAGAAGCGGAGAAATTAATTTTAAATCTATACAGCGGTGATCGGTGCTTGTAACTTCCCCACGCACTGATCACCGCCGACAGTACAAGTACTCGGGCAAATGTTTGGTATCGGCCCCGATACAGATACTAGTATCAGTATTGGGACAACCCTAGATGATTTTTCTCCATATGTGAAAGTGTATGTCAACCATGCAATGGAGCCTTTATTTTAGCTCCAGTTGATCTTGTTTGAACGGATGTAGGAGCAGGCCTGTCGCTACAGGACAGGCAAAACAAACAATTGCTTGGGGCCCCCGAGCTGGCCTGGGGCCCCCAACTTCCCCTTCCCAGGCTGTAGCGTGGACGAGCTCCTCTTCCTTCCTCCTGGAGTCCTGTCAGTCCGGACGGGTACCACGCGTGGTACAGGAGATTCTGTTTCCTGTTCCCGGACGGATTGACAGGACGTGCACACTGAGTGCTCACTCCTTTTAGTCCGGCCGGGAACACAGGAAACTGAATCTCCTGTACCACGCGGTACCTGGGCCGGCCCAGGCACTATCTGATAGGGGGTTGGGGACCCATAATGATAGAACACCGGACTGACAGGAGGAAGAGGAGCCCGGCCACGCTACAGGGGCAGCCTACAGGGAAAATGTGGAGGCGAGATTAGAAAAACATAGGGACAAGGGAGGGGGGGTAAGAACATGGGTTTAAAAAATTAGTGTAGTGCCAACGTAGGCTTTGCGTGCGGGGGGGGGGGGTGCTTGGGGCCCTGTGTAGGAGAATTCAGATTGAGCAGTTTGGACTTCTGAAGCATCCACTACCTGCCACATGGGAAATTGTTGACCAGATCTTAAAAGATGTCCTACACAGGTGTCATGTTTACCTACCTGAGGCATCAAAAGACTTGCAGGTCCCATCGGGGCTCAACATCCCAAGTTTCATAAACTGAACTGATGTGTTGGGTTTTAATAATAGGTTCACACCACCTACAATGGCTGCATCGCACTGCCCATGGTAGATAGCCTTGTAGGCATTTTCTAATGCCAATAAACTTGAGGAGCATGCTGTGTCTATGGCCAAACTGGGCCCTAAAAGAAGAAAAAATAGAATGTGAACAAAAATCAAACACACTCCAGTAATGGCAAGTAGTCTATAGTAGTAGAGTAAAACCTTGGTTTGTTCGCATAATTTGTTCCAGAAACATGCTTGTAATCCAAAGCACTTGTATATCAAAGCATTTTTTTTATTGGGTATAAAAGAGAAGAGAGGCGCCTCTAAGTGAAGCAATAAGTTGCTAAATTTTGTACCTTCACTTACCACTTAAGGACCGCCGCACGACGATATACGTCAGCAGAATGGCACGGCTGGGCACATGGACGTGTGTGTATATATATATATATATATATATATATATATATATATATATATATATATATATACACACACACATACATATATATACACACACACACACACACACACACACATACACACACACATACACATACACACACATACATACGTCCCCTTTAAGAGCCCAGCCGTGGGTCGCCTGCGGGACCCGATCGCCGCTGGTGTCCCGCGATCGGTCACAGAAGCTGAAGAACGGGGAGAGGTGTGTGTAAACAAACCTTCCCCGTTCTTCACTGTGGCAATGTCAGTGATCGTCTGTTCCTTGATATAGGGAACGACGATCACTGACGTCACACATCCAGCCCCACCCCCCCTACAGTTAGAAACACACATGAGGTCACACTTAACCCCAACAGCACCCCCTAGTGGTTAACTCACTGCATTGTCATTTTCACAGTTATCAGTGCATTTTTATAGCACTTTTCGCTGTGAAAATGACAATGGTCCCAAAAATGTGTCAAAAGTGTCCGATGTGTCCACCATAATGAATCAGTCACGAAAAAAAAAAGCGGATTAGTAGTAAAAAAATATTAAGAAAAATGCAATAAAACTATGCCCTATTTTGTAAACGCTATAAATTTTGCGCAAACCAATCAACAAACACTTATTGCGAAAAATAGGTAAAAGAATACGTATCGCCTAAACTGAGGGAAAAAATAAATGTATATCTTTTTTGGGGATATTTATTATAGCAAAAAGTAAAAAATATTAAATTTTTCTCAAAATTGTCGCTCTATTTTTGTTTATAGCGCAAAAAATAAAAAATAAACGCAGAGGTGATCAAATACCACCAAAAGAAAGCTCTATTTGTGAAAAAAAAGAAAAAAAGGACGCCAATTTTGTTTGGGAGCCACGTCGCACGACCGCGCAATTGTCAGTTAAAGCAACGCAGTGCTGAATCGCAAAAAGGGGCAAGGTCCTTAACCTGCATATTGGTCCGGGTCTTAATCGGTTAAATGTAACCATATTGCTACACTTAGAGGCTCCTCTCTTCTTTTTTATACTCAGTTGTGACATGGCGCTACTCTTATATCAAGACATTGCTTGTATATCAAGGCAAAATTTATTAAAACATTTTGCTTGTCTTGCAAAACGCTCTCAAACCAAGTTACTCTCAAACCAAGGTTTTACTGTATATAGATGCAACAAAGTTTACCCTTGAAGTCGAAGAAATAAGATATACGGTTGGCAAACATGGCACGTTGGCACCCCGTCATGCTGTACCCGAGCAGTTCTTCTGGATCACGACTGAAAGCTTCACCTGCTTCTGACCCACTGACACCTACCCAGACCCCTGTTTTTGTACCGCGTAGATCTGACGGATTAATTCCTAGAAGCAAGAAAAAAAATTAAAAAAAATAAAAAATAAAAAAAGGAGCACGTTAGAAGACATAAGGATGAACCGTTCCTATTGACAACTGCAGCAAAAAAGAACTTTCTTTTCATTTCTATAGTGCAGTCAAAAAATGTAGTTTGCTTTAATGAGAAAACAGTTATTTTTCTGGCTCAATGTAGAATCGTGGAATACAAACATCCCTTTATCAACCCTACATGGGTGTTCCCATGACAGCCCACCTGAGCTCAATGCCCACTCTACCATTGGTATGGCCTGGGCAGTGTACCAATGACTTGACTTTTGAGAGGAAGGTCATCTCTCCTTCACCATCCCCATTTTTCCCCCCCTATTCTGGGAAACTCAACCCAGATGACCCAAAATGTCTCGAAGTGATGCGTTCCTCGATGTTCAGAGCCCACTTTGTTGTTAAGCAACAATGGCCCTCTCTTGAACAAATGTCGACTGACCCCAGACTGGGAAGTTTAGGATTTTGGCCTACAGCCCAGTTCTCTTTTTCAGAACCCTTCCCAAAGCGTGAGAATTTACACGCCCAAAGCACTACAAAAATGAATGCACACAACCAGAACCACTCAGGCACCTAGTCTATTCAATGCACTCTTTGATCAATTCCCCAACACAAAAGATTATACCCCTACATTTTTTACTAAGTGGGAATGGGATCTACAAATACAGCTTACAACAGAGCAAAAGCAAGAAAAAGTTCCAGAAGAATGTCTGCTGTATTGACTACAGTAAAGCCTTCGATTGTGTGGATCACAACAAGATGTGGCAAATACTGAAAGAAATGGGAATACCAGACCAGTGGCGTATCTAGAGTATGGCAGCCATGGCAAGCGCCATATGAAGGGGGAGCTGTTGAGTGGCTGGGCAGCAAGGCACTTACCAGGGTCTGAGGGTCTCTTCTTCCCTCCTCCCGAGCATAGGCAGGATCTCCTTTTCAGCACCTTTGCTAATGGACAATGGCAGCGCTATCCCTGCTGCGTTCAGCCACAGCCCTCCCCTGTTCTCCCATTCCATCTGGTCGGATTGGCAGCGCATCAAAGAAGAATATCCACATCATCTACCCCACTGTCATATCCATGTCATCTCCCCCCCACTGTCATATCCACATCATCTCCCCCCCACTGTCATATCCACGACATCTCCCCCCCACTGTCATATCCACGTCATCTCCCCCCCACTGTCATATCCACATCATCTCCCCCCCACTGTCATATCCATGTCATCTCCCCCCCACTGTCATATCCACGTCATCTCCCCCCCACTGTCATATCCACGTCATCTCCCCCCCACTGTCATATCCACGTCATCTCCCCCCCACTGTCATATCCACGTCATATCCACGTCATCTCCCCCCCACTGTCATATCCACGTCATCTCCCCCCCACTGTAATATCCACGTCATCTCCCCCCACCGTAATATCCACAGACATCTCCCCACTGTAATATCCACAGACATCTCCCCCCACTGTAATATCCACAATCACCCCCACTCTAATATCCACAATCACCCCCACTCTAATATCCACATCTCCCCACTGTAATATCCACAGACATCTCCCCCCACTGTAATATCCACAATCACCCCCACTGTAATATCCACAGACATCTCCCCCACTCTAATATCCACATGTCCCCACTGTAATATCTACAGACATCTCCCCCACTGTAATATCCACATCTCCCAGTCAGCGTGCCACTCTGGGGAGCTCATCTAGGCCGCCGGGTGTACCAAGATGGCCGCCGCTCCGGAGCTAGGCCGAAGCCGCGGCCTTTCCTATGGCCGCAATCCACGAATTGCGTGGTGTGCCGATCCGAACACGGCGACCCGTTCGGATCACGGATCAATGATGACCTGTTGCACCCCTTAAGGTAAGTGAACCAGCAATGCGCTAGCTTAAGGGAACCTTTTTAGAAAATAAAAAAACAAACCTTTACAACCCCTTTAAACCAGACCAAAGATAATCTAAGAAACAGCAGACAGACTGAATTGGCTGGCCATCACAATAAAGAAAATTGAGCATACGTATCAATGCAAAGTCTTTAACCACTCTATCAATATATTGGTTCAGCCCAAATTTTCATCTCTCTTACCTCCATCTACTATGGCTTCATAGGAAACTTCTAAAAGTAAGCGGAGCTGTGGGTCCATGGTGTGAGCTTGCTTGGGGTGGACACCAAAGAATGACGCATCAAATTTGTTAATTTCTTTAAGTTTTCCATTCCTGGCTGGCAATCCGTACAGACCTGAGGAACAGAAATAAATGAATACGATTAAAGGGAGGGACTTCTTTTGCACCCGTGATACAACATTGGTGACCTTAACCACTTGACCTCCAGAAGAGCTCCTAGTCCTATTAGTACATTGATCTTATGGAACATACTTGTTACTTCCTTTACCTGCATGAGTCTTACTGGTGTAAAAAAAAAAAAAAAAAAATATATACAGAGCAAAATGTATTTAATAAATGTAGAGGCTCTGACACTGAGGAGAAAAATGACTGCAGGTATGTGATGCAGGCTCCTAGGGGGCGGTCTATCAAGGTATCATGGGCCAATAGGAATGTGTGTGGGTGGGGCTGAGAGGCAAGCTCTTCCCTAGAAGTGTTAAGGCTTCACCGGTCATTATGGCTGGGTGTTTGATGGTGAAAGGCTGCTGCAGGTATGTTCACCTCTAGGAGCACGCACATCTTACATACAAGAGTTTGCCCCATTTCCCACCAGCAGGGCCGTCATCAGGGGGGTACAGGCAGTGCAACTGTAAGGGGCCCGGATGGCATCCCCCTTTAAATTTTGTTCGTCAAGACCCGAAGCCCCCCCGACCTCTAAGGCCTCGTACACACGACCAAACATGTCTGCTGAAACTGGTCCGCGGACCAGTTTCCGCGGACATGTCCGACCGTGTGTAGGGCCTACCGCACCGGATTCCTGGGCTAGCGGACAGGTTTCCAGCGGACAAAAGTTTCTTAGCATGCTAAGAAACTTGTCCGCTGGAACCATGTCCGTCGGACATGTCTGATGGTCAGTATGACTCATCGGACATGTCCGCTGGTTATGACGTTTAACCAGCGGCCCGAAATCCTGCGCATGCGTCGAATTGATTTGATGCATGCGTGGAAGCATTAAACTTCCGCGTCAGAGAATGTCGGTGTCGTATACGTCACCGCGTTCTCTGTCCACGGGGATTTTGGTCTGATGGTGTGTAAACACATCAGACCAAAACATCCCAGCAGACATGTCCGATGAAAACGGTCCGCGGACCGTTTTCATCGGACATGTCTGGCCGGGTGTACAAGGCCTTAGGGGCCCGGTGGTCCACAGAGGCCCGGATGGCATCCCCCTTTTTTTTTTGTGGTCAGCCCCCCAAAGCCCCTTCCGACATCTAAGGGGCCCGGCATCCCCCTTTTTTTCCCCCCAGTTTCTCAAATCGTGGCGTCCCCCCCTTCATTATCAATTCGCAGCCCCCCCGCTTGCAACAATTCCCCCCCCCTTCTCAACTTGCGACACTCCCCCCCCCCCCCCCTACACTTCTCAACTTGCGACACTCCCCCCGCTTCTCAACTCAATTTGCGGCGGCATTAAATTCCTGATGGAGGCCCTGCCCACCAGCGACAACGTGACTCACCTGGCTTCCACCTTCTGTCATCCTCTGTGACCAAATCCACTCCTTGTATGAGGTTGTCCCAGAACTCCTGTAGATTGTCTGATTCTGGGAGCCTCCCAGCCATTCCAGCTATCACTATTTCCTCCATGGTCAGTCTGTGGACAACAAGAAGACTTCAGGGTCAACATTTGTAGTCAACAAAAAAACAAATAAATTATTCAGTAAAACAATATTGCACAGTTTGAGGAAAGGCATAGTCCGTTTTATATACAGAGCCCTCACAGTACGATGAGTGGGCGTTTACCAAACCTATAGAAAGAGTCTCGGGACTCTTCTGATCAACACTTTCACCAATGCCCCCTTTCCTGATGGGTTACATAGTAGGTGAGGTTGGAAAAAAAAAGACACAAGTCCAACCTATGTGTGTGATTATATGTCAGTATTACAGTGTATATCCCTGTATGTTGTGGTCGTTCAGATGCTTATTTAATAGTTTCTTGGAACCATCGATGCTCCCTGCTGAGACCACCGCCTGTGGAATGGAATTCCACATCCTAACCGCTCTTACAGTAAAGAACCCTCTACGTAGTTTAAGGTCAAATCTCTTTTCTTCCAATTTTATTGAGTGGCCACATGTCTTCTGCAAATCTTTTTTTATCCCTATTGTGGGGTCACCAGTACGGTGACCCCGTCTCTTCTCCAGAGAGGAAGAGTTCAGCGCTCACTGGGTTGACCATCTGGGGAATCAAGGAGAAGGATGAAGGTGTTGCCTAGTAAGTCACAAGGCTCTCTGTAGCTTCAGGAAACATGCACCACTCTCCACTATAACTGAATCCCATAGAAACCTGATATGTGTGAATCAGGAGAAGACTAGATGGAGCTGATGGTCATAGTAAATCTGCATTTGTTTCCAATGATCACCATCTCCATCAAGTGGCCATTATGTGGTATTTTCCTAAATCACACTTTCGACCAAGAGAGTGGACTTCATTATGGAGATTGTGTGTTATGTCAGGCCCTCTTTTGGGAGAGATGCGACTGGCAACTCCTTATCCTTTCCCCTTGAACCTCGGATTACGAGCATAATCCGTTCCAGGAGGATGCTCGTAATACAAAGTACTCACACATCAAAGCGAGTTTTCCCATTGAAGTCAGTGGAAACGAAAATAATGTGTTTCGCATTGACTTTAATGGGATGCAATACTGAATGCAGCCAGAGGTGGGGGGTGCCAGAGAGCGCCAAAAACGGCCGAAAAGTCCCGAGGATACTTTTAGCTGGATTCACGTAGGGCGGCGTATGTTTCAGCCGGCGTAGCATATCGTATTTACGCTACGCCGCCGTAAGTCAGAGAGGCAAGTGCTGTATTCACAAAGCACTTGCCTCTAAGTTACGATTGCGTATCGTAAATGGGCCGGCGTAAGCGCGCCTAATTCAAATGAGGAACAGGGGGGCGTGTTTTATGTTAATGTATCGTGACCCAACGTGATTGACGTTTTTAACGAACGGCGCATGCGCCGTCCGTGGACATATCCCAGTGTGCATTGCTCCAAAGTACGCCGCAAGGACTTATTGGTTTCGACGTGAACGTAAATTACGTCCAGCCCCATTCACGGACGACTTACGCAAAAATTTTCAAAATTCGACGCGTGAACGACGTCAATACTTAACATTGGCTAGGCCAGCTTTTTGTTGGACTAACTTTAGGCCTGAAAACGCCTTACGTAAACGGCGCATCTTTACTGCGACGGGCAAGCGTACGTTCGTGAATAGGCGTATCTTGCTGATTTACGCACTCTAGGCGCAAATCAGCGTTCACGCCCCTAGCGGCCGGCGGAACTAGACAGCCAAGATACGACGGCGCAGGCAGTCGTATCTTAGCTACATTTAAGTGTATCTCAATTTGAGAATACACTTAAAATGTACGACGGCTTAGATTCCGAGTTACGACGGCGTATCTACTGATACGCCAGCGTAACTCTTTGTGAACCTAGCTATTTGGCTCGTTTCCTGCACCCCCGCACCTCAGGCCAAATGAGGTACTGCAGGCCTATTTAGCTTGAATTCTGCTCTTCTTGCGAGTCAACACTCGCAAACCGAGTCAGAATAAAAAAAAAAAAAGAAGAATAAGTTGCTCGCAAATCAAAAACAAGTTACTCTTAAACCAAGGTTCCACTGTGTGTAATATATATATATATATATATATATATAATCTCGTGGGGGTCAATTTGCTACAGACAAATAGGCTGTACACCTTCTAAGGGAAGTTGCATGGGAACAGCCTATTCTCCCTTAGTATATCAAAACCAAAATAGTCTTTTCCTTATTAGAAGGGGAACATTTGACACCACAAGATGAAACTTGGTTTTCTTCCCAGCACCAAGACTTGGAAGGTTGTATCATGCGATTTCCAGCACGGCTATAGGGAGTTGTTGGATGCAATATACACAGACGCAGTGATGGTAACTTTATATTTTTTACACTGTGGTGTAACTTGGCAAGCAGGTATGAGTTTTGGAATTGCATGTTCATGCGAAGGTTACTAGCATTGCAAATACTGTACAGTCCCGATAAGATTTTCCATGCTTCCATAAAACCACAAATCCAATACTGTATATTAAAACCCTCATCTAATGGGTGATATTTCAATGTATGCCTTGTATGGGGCCACATGAACCTCCCTACTCCATATTCATAGCAAGAGGCGTGTTACTTCCTGTCCCACAGCGGAGAAACCCGCCTTCCAAACTTGCCGGTAGGTTAATTGGCTCCTGTTGCGGCGTTTTTTACCGCGGTTTTCGCTGGAGGGGTGATTTACACATTGTCGGCTATGCCGAACGCCGAAGCCGCCTGAAAAAAAAGGGTCAGGGACTTGTTTTGAGCTTCAGGCGTTTCGCGTAGAGATGTGAACCATCTCCATAGAGAACAATGTTAAATCACCCCTCCAGCGTATTTTAGGCTGCAATAGCGTGGGGCTTCAGGCGTTAAAACACCTAGGTGTGAATGGAGCCTTAGGGACCTTACATTGTAAGCTCCTTGACGCTCTTCTCTTCCATAAAGGGCAGATTTGTGGAGAGACCACTAATAGTTGTCCTGTGGACAGATTCTCCCCCCTGAGCTGTGGATCTCTGCAGCTCCTCCAGAGTTAACATTGGGCCCCTTGGCTGCAGTTTGCGAGAAGCCATGTGGGGGACACAACAAACATGTGGAAGAAGGTGCTCTGGTCACATGACACCAAAATTAAACTTTTTGGCCTAAAAGAAAAAAATGTTATGTGTGGCGGAAAACTAACACTGCACATCAACCTGAACACACATCCCCACTGTGAAACATGGTGGTGGCAGCATAATGTTATGGGGATGCTATTCTTCAGCATGGACAGGGAAGCTGGTCAGAGTTGATGGGAAGATGGATGGAGCCAAATACAGGGCAATCTTAGGCCCCGTACACACGTCCGAGGAACACGACGGGCAAAACACATTGTTTTGCTCGTCGAGTTCCTTGTGAAGCCGCCGAGGATCTTGGCGAGCCAAGTTTCCCATTGACTAACGAGGAAATAGAGAACATGTTCTCTGTGGACTTTGCAAGTTGCTCCAGAGTTTAGTAAAAGATGGGAAACTATGCTGACTTCAATCATGCGCATGCAAAAATTATGTTCCCCCCCCCCCCCTTTTCTTTGATTGGATATTCTTTGCAAAGCGACGCTTTACCTCATTTACTAATCTCTGGAGCAACAGCACTTGCAAAGTGCCCAGTCTCTTTGACTTTAGTACATCAACCCCTATAGATCATCCTACTATCAGCCAAGCTTCCGTTGTGTCCCACCCTTGTCCAGGGTGCTGAAAAGCAAATTCACTAACACTCGGGGGTTTGATTCCTAAATGAACACTATACCCAAAACACAAAGAAACATTTGGGGTTGATTTACTAAAGGCAAAAACACAAAAAACTTCAAAGCTTAGTAAATGAGGCGGAGCTATGCCAACTTCCATCATCCAATCATGTGCAAGCAAAAATGCTGTTTTTTTTGTTTTTTTCTTCACTTTCCATGCATGTGTTCGGGCATTAATTGCAATTTAGTGCAAGGGCCTACCTGATTGGATACAGATTGATCGAATAGTTTAGGCAGGTCCTCATATTACATCCAATGTTGGTTGTACGTCAGATTGTAATGTGTATGGTGACACTTTGGCTGATTTACTAACAGCAAATAGACAGCGCACTTTGCAAAGTAGCTATACCTCCGGGGGCGGACTGACAACTCATGGGGCCCCCGGGCAATAGGAGATTATGGGGCCACGCAGTATATATATATATATACATATATATATATATATATATATATATATATATATATATACATACATATATATATATATATATATATATATACACACACACACACACACACACACACACACACACACACAGTAAACATACAATACACACACACACACACACACACACACACACACACACATATAGAGAATACATACAATGGCCCGGATTCACGTAGCACTTACGCCGACGTATCTTGAGATACGCCGCGTAAGTCTATCTATGCGCCTGACTCTGAAGGCAAGATACGCCTGAAACTAGGCTTCATCCGACCGACGTAACTTTCCTACGCCGTCGTATTGTGGGCGCATATTTTACGCTGGCCGCAAGGGGCGCTCCCATTGATTTACGATTCGAATATGCAAATGAGTGAGATACGGCGATTCACGAACGTACTTGCGCCCGGCGCATTAGTATACGCGGTTTACATAAGTTGTACATCTGGCGTAAACTTATTCCCCATATAGGAGGCGCAAGTCATGCAAAGGTATGGACCAAGGAACACAGCCGTCGTATTTTACATGGTACGTGAATATGACTGGGCGTAGGTTACGTTCACGCCGTAGGCAGCGATTTGACGTATCTTAGGCAGTTGTTTCGACATGATTCTGAGCATGCGCACTGGGATGCGGCCCACGGGACGGAGCATTGCGCCGTACGTTAATTGTATCTTTATGACGCTCAGTCCATCATTTACATGGGGTCACGCCTCATTAGCATGGCTCACGTCCACTTCCACCTACGCTGGCTTACGCTGAGGAAACCCAGCGTAGATTTGTGGGCGAGTGCTCTGTGAATACTGTGCTTGCCTCTGTGCGCTGCGTCGGCGTAGCGTATATTCGATACGCTACGGCGGCATAAATATGCGCCAATGTATGTGAATCTGGGCCAATATATATATACACACACACACACACACACACACACACACACACACACACACTATACATACAATACACACACTAAAAAAAAAAGTTTTGGAGAGGTGGGGCAGCTAGAATATTGGGATAAAAAAAAATGTACATACTGTCCCTGGTTTTACTGAGGCTGGCAACCCTGATGGGGCCCCCTGGTGGCATGGGACCCTCGGGCAGTGCCCGAATGGTCAGTCTGTCACTGTTTACCTCATTTACTAAGCTCTGGAGCAACTGCAGTCTATTTTCATTTGGTAAACCAACCTCATTGCATGTGTTTTATAACAGAGCTTGCAATGCCATGTATGGATGTTGCTACTCTAGTTGTTACAGCGTGTTATCTGTTGTAGTAATGTTCTATGTAAGACGCAATTGTAGGTAATAGGAGGACACAAAGTCACAGTTCTTAGTTCTCCTCTGTTGGTTTATCGGAGAGGAAGGGAGATAAGTACAGGAAAGGATTTCTTCCTGTTATATCGCCTTCGTTTTCAATATCTTCCTTCTCATAATCTCTTGTAACCCTGACATTTTCACCCAGGGATATTACAATCCGAACCCCGGGATAAGCAAATATTGTCTAAATACACCAGCTATATTCTTTGTTGAAATCCGGTGAGCTTTGTTTATTTCTTCCAGATTTTTGCATTTAATCCAGTGTGAGACTTTTCCTCAAAGACCGCTCACTGCTGCTCTCTCTCTATGAGCAGGGCGACTGGTCTGGTCTCCGCCCCCTCCTATAGTTTTCTGCAGGCAGCCTGTAAGGGAGTGGACTACTAGGCCCCTCCCACAGCTCTGCTCTCTGCACAGGCTATGCACCGCATCTCTCCTTCCATTACATGGTAATATCTGGGTTTGTGAACCCATTAGGTGCACACAAAGGGCATTTATATCCTTTGTGGCTATTAATGAATATATTTTAACCACTTCCCGCCCGGTCAATAGATAATTGAAGTCCAGCAGGATAACATGCCGGCACGCAGCACGGCGATCGGTGATGCGGGGTGTCAGTCTGACATCCTGCCTCTCCGATCTCGGTAAAGAGCCTCCGGCAGGGGCTATTTACCACGTGATCAGCCGTGTCCAATCACAGCTGATCACGATGTAAACAGGAAGAGCCATTGATCGGCTCTTCCTCACTCGTGTCTGACAGGCGCGAGTAGAGGAGAGCCAATCGGCGGCTCTCCTGACAGGAGGGTTCGTGCTCATTGTTGCCCCCCCCCCCTCAGATGCCCACACTGGACCACCAGGGAAGCCTTCAACATGTGGATGGCCAGGTACATCCCCCATGGCCATCCACATGTTTCAAAACATGCCCAACATGTGCCAATCAGAGCCCACAAATAGGCACTGACTGGCACCATAATAGCACATAAAAAAAAGTGATGCCCAGCAATACCACCATAGTAATCAGTGCCACTCATCAGTGTCCCTCAGTGCCACCCATAAGTGCCCAGTGCCACCCATATGTACCCATCAGTGTCGCCTATGAGTGCCCATCGGTGCCGCCTCATCGGTGCCCATCGGTGCTGCCTTATCAGTGCCCGTCAGTGCCCGTCATTGAAGAAGATAAACTTATTTACAAAAAAAATTTACAGAAACAAATAAAAAAACGTATTAAAAATAAATAAATTAGATATTATATATAAATATATATATATATATATATATATATATATATATATATATATATATAAATAAATAAATCAATCATCTGTCTTTTTTTATACGTTGCGCAAAAATCGCAGTGGTGATCAAATACCACCAAAAGAAAAAGTTTGGGTACAGTGTAGCATGACCGCACAATTGTCATTCAAATTGCGACAGCGCTGAAAGCTGAGAATTGGCTTGGGCAGGAAGGTGTGTAAGTGCCTGGTATTGAAATGGTTAATGAAGGTTTATTTTATTTTTTTATGCCTTTTATAGAGTATTCGAGTTGATGAAAAAGATGTAATTTAAAAACACAAAATCCCTGTCATGACATTCACTTATCGTAATCGGTAATGTTTAAGTAGCTTAAGCAAATATTGAAACTACACACTTGTATATATAGGTTTAAAGGCAAGATAAAGTGTTGTAGTATGGTTACGGAGTTGTTTTTTTAACCTCTTCTGGACCGTCCCACGCAGATATACTGCGGCAGGGCGGCCCTCCTGAATGAAATCTGTGCCGCTGGCGACCCTCTGTGATTGGACACAGCAGGAGCCAATCAGCGGATCTGTCTTCCCCCAGTCAAAGCACCCCCCCCCACAGTTAGAAAGCACCCCCTAGGCACACATTTAACCCTTTGATTGCCCCTGATAATAACCCCCTTCCCTGCCAGTGTCATTAGTACAGTGACAATGCATATTTTTTTTTAGCACTGATAACTGTAATAATATCACTGGTCCCCAAAAAGTGTCAAAAGGATCACTTAGTGTCCGATTTGTCTGCCGCAATAAGGCTTCATTTCCACTGACGTTTTTACAGCCACTTTTCTGAGCGTTTTTTACAGCTTAAAAGCTGCAAATGGCATAGGCGTTTTTGAGCTGTAAAAAAAACGCAGGACCAGGGCGTTCTGAAGCTCCAGAGTAGAGCTGTAAAAACGCCAGACGTTAAAAAACGCTCAAAAACTCTACCGCGGCATTTTTAAAGCTGCAGCTCACAAAAAAAAATGATTTTGTAAAAAAAATAACAAAAAAACATGGACAGGCGTTTTTAAGCTGTAAAAACGCCAGTGGAAGTTAAGCCTAATTGTACAGCATTACAGGCCTCTCCTACCACCATCCAGAGTACTGTGCAGCATTATAGGTCTCGTACCACCATCCAGAGCACTGTGCAGCATTACAGGCCTCCTCATACCACCATCCAGAGTACTGTGCAGCATTATAGGTCTCGTACCACCATCCAGAGCACTGTGCAGCATTACAGGCCTCCTCATACCACCATCCAGAGTACTGTGCAGCATTATAGGTCTCGTACCACCATCCAGAGACTGTGCAGCATTACAGGCCTCCTCATACCACCATCCAGAGTACTGTGCAGCATTATAGGTCTCGTACCACCATCCAGAGACTGTGCAGCATTACAGGCCTCCTCATACCACCATCCAGAGTACTGTGCAGCATTATAGGTCTCGTACCACCATCCAGAGACTGTGCAGCATTACAGGCCTCCTCATACCACCATCCAGAGTACTGTGCAGCATTATAGGTCTCGTACCACCATCCAGAGACTGTGCAGCATTACAGGCCTCCTCATACCACCATCCAGAGTACTGTGCAGCATTATAGGTCTCGTACCACCATCCAGAGACTGTGCAGCATTACAGGCCTCCTCATACCACCATCCAGAGTACTGTGCAGCATTATAGGTCTCGTACCACCATCCAGAGACTGTGCAGCATTACAGGCCTCCTCATACCACCATCCAGAGTACTGTGCAGCATTACAGGCAACACAGCCATCTCTCGGGTTTACAGAGAACGGCCTAAAAAAGAGAAAATATCCAGTGAGCGGCAGTTGTGTGGTGGATTGGGAGATTGACATCATGGATGTGCAGCCGACTAATCTGCAGCAACTGTGTGATGTCATCATGTCACTATGGAGCAAAATCTCTGAGGAATGTTTCCAGCACCTTGTTGTATCTATGCCAAGAATGAAGGGGGTCCAACCCGGTACTAGCAAGGTGTATCTAATAAAGTGGCCGGTGAGTGTATATATTTTTTCTTTATTATTATTTGTTATTTTTTTTTCCCCCAGGGAGGTGGAGTCACCCTTTAAGCACGGCGAGGGTGATGTTGTCTGGAAGGCGGTGAATGTTTGGCAGACAATCCCGCCGCCTGGCAATGCAGAAGAGCTGAATGACTTTAGCTGCGTATTACGGGAGCACAAAGGGTTGTTGATGTAGCAGTGGGGCCCCCGTTTTCCTTGGTCATTCCGGGACACGGACGGATGGGGGGAGAATTTTTACCCAGGATAACGAGTAGCTGGAGCCGACCACCAACCAAGGACGGCATTTTGTATCTGAATGCACATGGCACTGAGCACCATCTTAGCACATGGACCCATCGAGACAAAGAAAAAAAAAAGTCTCTGTGCCGCGTCTGGCCATAATATTGTACTGAGCCGGGGGATTAATCTCAGCCTACAAAGCCGTTCTGTTGTGTGATGACTACATCATAGAGAAGAAGGAATCCTCTCACCGGATGAGCCGGCGGTGGGAATGTACAACCTCACAGTCATGCCGGTTTAACCGCTTGCCCACCAGGCCAATTCTGACATTCCTCTCCTACATGTAAATATCATTTTTTGCTAGAAAATTTACACAGAACCCCCAAACACTATATACCGTATTTATCGGGGTATTGCGCGCTCCGGCGTATAGCGCGCACCCCTAATGTGGACCTGCATTCCTGTAAAAAAAACATTTTAGTACTTACAGTTTTGGGGTCTTGCGCGGCGTCCGTCGGCGGCCTCGTCGGGTCCGGTGTCCGTCTGCGGCTTCGGTGGTGTCCTCCCGCGCTGTTACCTGTCGAATCGCCGCTTCCCGCGCTCAGTTTGAATGCCTGTGCCAACATGTACCGTCGTGCAGTACACTCGGCTTCGCTCGTGCTCACGCTCTGTGACGTTTATGCGTGAGCACGAGCGAAGCCGAGCCTGGCCGAATGTAGCCGAGTGTACTGCACTCGGTATATGTCGGCGCAGGCATTCAAACTAAGCGCGGGAAGCGGGTATGGGCGTATATCGCGCACCCACGATTTTCCCCTTATTTTAAGGGGAAAAAAAGTGCGCGGTATACGCCGATAAATACGGTATATGTTTTTTTTAGCAGAGACCCTAGAAAATACAATGGCGGTCATTGCAACTTTATCTCGCACGGTATTTGCGCAGCAATTTTTCAAACACGGGGGGGAAAAAACTGTTTCATGCTTTATGTGAAAGATAATGTTACGCCGCATAAATAGATACCCAACATGTCACGCTTCAAAATTGTACACGCTCGTGGGATGGCGCCAAACTTTGGCACTTAAAAATGCTCTAATTTTTTTTATTGGTTACATGTTTTGAGTTACACAGAGGAGGTCTAGAATTATTGCTCTCGCTCTAACGTTCGCAGCGACACCTCACATGTGTGGTTTCAACACCGTATTCATATGTGGGTGGGACTTACGTATGCGTTCGAGCACACGGGGATAGGGGTGCTTTAAAAAAAATGTTGGAGGTTAGAAGCACTTTGGCGGCTGAAGGCTCTGCAGTAGACTTAAGGTCATTGCAGTAGGAACTGTAGAACACTGTTGGAGGTTGGAAGCACGTTGGGGGCTGAAGGCTCTGCAGTAGACTTGAGGTCATTGCAGTAGGAACTGTAGAACACAATTGTAGGTTGGGATCACTATGGGGAGGCTGAAGGCTCTGCAGTAGACTTGAGGTCATTGCAGTAGGAACTGTAGAACACTGTTGGAGGTTGGGATCACTATGGGGAGGCTGAAGGCTCTGCAGTAGGCTGAGGGGTACTGTGGAGGGTTGGAGAGCACAGTGGGAGGTTGGGGGGGAAGTGTAGAACACAATTGTAGGTTGGGATCACTATGGGGAGGCTGAAGGCTCTGCAGTAGGCTGAGGGGTACTGCGGAGGGTTGGAGAGCACAGTGGGAGGTTGGGGGGCAGTGTAGAACACAATTGTAGGTTGGGATCACTATGGGGAGGCTGAAGGCTCTACAGTAGACTTGAGGTCATTGCAGTAAGAACTGTAGAACACTTTGAGGTTGGGATCGCTATGGGAGGCTGGAGGCTCTGAAGGAGGCTGGGGGTTACTGTGGGAGGTTGGAGAGCACTGTAGGAAGTTGGGGGCAGTGTATCACATTGTTTGATGTTGGAAGCACTATGGGGTACTGGCACTATGGAGGGCAGCGTGAGACACTGTTGGAGGTTAGGGAACTGAAGGGGGAGGTGGGCTGAAGGATCTGCAGTAGTCTGGGGGCCACTGCAGGTGGAATGCTGGGTGGCACTGTATGAGGCTGAGAGAACTTTGGAAGGTTGGGGGCCATATGGGAGCTGGGAGGCCCTCTGGGGAGGTTAAGGGATCTACAGTTGGCTGAAGGGCCGATAGTGGGGGGGAAGATTGCCACCCTTCAGCAGGCCGTGGTGGTTGAGAACCACTGGTCTAGATGACCAATACTTCCAATATTTTTAGCAAAGAACAGAAGACTGGGGACCACTTGGGACGGCTCATGAATTGCGTAGTCCGAATTTCACTGTTTAATCATCACTGCTCTGAGAAATCATCTATTTCTCGCGCACCTAGAAATCTCCTCGTAAAGCAGATCTATTCCAGATTCCAGATTCCAGGGTCGCCTTCTTTCACATACAAATATTCTCTGACAAGTTGGGAGTACAACAATCGCCCTTTTCTATGCAGGAATGAGAACAAACCTCTTACTATGCGCCGGCCGTATATTTGAAGGCCAATTTGTGTGACCGTTACGGAGGGTTCTTGTGGGAATTCTGCCGAGGATAATCAGCACACTTCTTGTGTGTCATGTTCATGAACCACAACGGGTCCAAAACTGCTATTTATTCCCCAAAATGCCTGTAGATTCCATGAAAATCATAAAACTGGGCAGAAGAGAGGGGGCCGAGTACTTCAAACCAGAGCAAACGTTGAGCCATCACCAATAGCAGCCATACAAAATCTTAAATTTTTTTTTGGGGGGGGGGGGGGGGGGGGGGTATTTGGTTGTGACGGAGAAAACCATCTTTTGCTCTCGTCCTACAAGCCTCACCCTCCAGGACCACAGAGTTCCTCCATCACCAGGAATCTTTGATTTCCCAAATGTAATAGATTTTGAATCCAACTTCTGCCTAAAGCTCATCACACATTACAATTTGATTGTACAATCTCCTTTGGGCTCCTGATCTATGCCAGAGAGTGTAAAGTTGCATCAAAGTCGCATTCGTTGGAATGGAGCCTTATGCCCCGTACACAGGGCCGCCATCAGGGAGGTACAGGCATTACACCTGCAAGGGGCCCGGTTGGCCCCCCTCCCGTTTTTTTTTTTTTCTTGCATTACAGGCCCGAAGGGAGCTGTTCAACGTCCACAGCAATTTGAATGCCATATGTCAAGTTGGCAGGTGGCACCACCTATCAGACTTGGCCATTCAAGTCAATGGAACCTCCCAGCAATTGCGAGCCAAATTGCTTGATACCTCCCATTGAAATCAATGGAAAACGCATCACAAACGCACAGCGATTGCATTTTTGGCGTGCAGTTTCAGTCACATGTTTCACAGGTGCATGCTGGGAGTTAGACAAAAACTCATCAAAAAAAAAAAAAACACGGAGCAGTGTGAAAGGGCCCTAATACTAAGTATAGACAGCCTGCCAATGTGCATCAATGCATGTGTGTTTACCTGCACTCAACGCAAACTTTGCGATGTGAATGGGCCTCTTAGACTATTAGGCCCCGTACACACGATCGGTCAAAACCGATGAAAACAGACTGACCTTCAGTTTCCATCGGTCCAAACCGATCGTGTGTGGGCCCCATCGGTCAGCTGTCCTTCAGTTAAAAGCCCACGCATGCTCAGAATCAAGTCGACGCATGCTTGGAAGCATTGAACTTCGTTTTTTTCAGCACGTCGTTGCGTTTTACGTCACCGCGTTCTGACACGATCGGTTCATTAACCAATGGTGTGTAGGCACATCAGACCATCAGTCAGCTTCATCGGTTAACCGATGAGAACGTGTTTACGCGGCCTTAGACTATTATCAAAACAAAAATCAGGCCAAATACGGATCGGGTTATTAAACTAGAGATTACCAATTCTAAAGCCGTTTTAACCACTTGCCTACCGGGAACTTTGCACTTTAATTTTTCTCCTTCACTGATGTGCGCTGAGAAGGTGGCACCGAGGAGGCAACACTGATAGGCTGCACTGAGGAGGCGACACTGATGGGCGCGTATGAGGAGGCACTGATGGGCTGCACTGATGAGGAGGCACTGTGGAACCCAGAATCCCTTAGAAAGTATGGGAGACTTTTGCTTCAGCTCCCCATGCACTTCTTATGTCTAAATCACTCTGTGTCCATTAGGGGCATAGGGTGACTGAGAAAATATATCTTGGACTACTTCAAATGGGACAGTAATATTTATCCACAATATCTCCCAGGATATATATAAAGACTTTTCTTGTTTTTTTTGATTCTGAACTCAACATGTTAATTGAAAGAGGCTGATGTGTTCAACTCCAGCCAACTGTCTGTCTGTTATAATGTAAATGAGTCCTTTTGGGTGCAGATCCCCCCCCCCAATACTTACCTGAGCCCCCCTCTCCATCCAGTGATCTGCAACAGAGGCTCGGCTGTCTCAGGACTCCCGCACATTGCCTCACGCAGCAGCAGTAGCAATTGGCTCCAGCTGCTTTCAAACACAGCCAGTAGGCCAATGAAGAGAAAGCAGAGGGCGGAGCCGAGCCACCCTCTGTGTGTGAATGGACAGTGTCCATTCACAGGAGTGCAGCCTGCTTGAGAGAGGCTTACTATTGGGGGGCACTCGGGTTGGGGGGGGGGGGCAGGACCGCCGGCTCCAAACCATGTTTGTGCATTTTTGCTGCGATTTACAGTCATGAACAGAGTGGCTGCGTTTCTGCCTGAGTTTCTTAAAGCGGAGCTCCACCCTAAAGTGGAACTCCCGCTGATTGGAAACCCCCCCCCCCCCCTCCGGTGTCACATTTGACACCTTTCAGGGGGGAGGGGGGTGCAGATACCTGTCTAAAGACAGGTATTTGCACCCACTTCCGGCCACACAGTCTCGGCAGACTGCGGGCATGACGTCTCCTCCCGTCCCCCCCGTTGGGTTCTGGGAACACTCGGCTCCCAGTACACAGCGGGAGCCAATCAGCAGGCGTAGCGCGACTCGTGCATGCGTCGTAGGGAACCAGGCAGTGAAGCCGGAGCGCTTCACTTCCTGGTTCCTTTACTGAGGATGACGGGGGGGGGCAGCAGAGTAACGAGCGATCGCTCGTCCTCTGCTGCGGACGGCGATGGATTCCAGGACAGGTAAGTGTCCTAATATTAAAAGTCAGCAGCTGCTTTAAACTGCGTAACGTGAACGCAGCCCTATGACCCATTCATACCACAATTTCTGCATTCTGGATCCTTAACTGCATGCAAAATGTTGAAGCTTTCTGGTGCGTCCCCCCCCCACTCCCTCTCATCTAAGTTGATGTGCATTTTGTTTGTGTTCTATACATAAAAAAAATTGCAGCATGTTCATGTGAACTAGGACCATTGGAATACATGGAAAGCACCAAGATGCAGTCCATTGCATTTTTTTTTTATTCTGCACCAAAAACGCATGCACAGCGTTTTCCATGTACTCCAAGGGCCCTCATTCACACCAGTGTAGTAAACAAATGTAGCCGGCTCACACCACATAAATTCAGCCCTGATGTGTTTTTTTCCTTCCCCCCCCCCCCCCCCCATCTTTTTTTCCCCCCTCATTTTTTTTTTTTGTGTGTAATGCATTTTTTATGCGTTTTGCCACATTCCAGGACAGTTTCTTGCAGAAGAAAAATGCAGCATGTTCTACTTTTTGTTGACTGCACTGGTGTGAACTTGAAATCCATGTAATGGACTGTCCATGCATTTTTGATCCTGAAATAAAATAAAAAAAATCCCAGCAGTCATGTGACGGGGGCGGACCAGGTTCTCTCGATTACTAATACTACTCATGATAAGAAAGGTGTTTTTTTTTTACTCAAAAATATACTGTGACTCCGTTACGCTCACATGCGTCCTGATGACTCATAAGAAGTGCAAACTCTGACATAGATATAAGCGAATGACATTTAGTTTGCCAACTAAACAAACACCACGCTTTTCCCTTTTACAATATACAATTTTCACCCAACGCTGCATCTCAGTGCTGCAGATCTCCTGCAAACCTCTTAGCAGCCATTTCCTGTCTACATGCATTCCAATGATGGCTGCATAACATAAGTCAGGACAAATTTCCTGATTGGTGACAACAGTGGGCCATGCCTGACCAATGACTGTCAGCCATAGACAAATTTATACTACACGAAAAGAACGCAGGAGACCTGATGACAACGTCTTGTCCACAGAACAGGAATGGAGGGGAAATCTTCCAATGGGGACAACCAGGGATTCCCTCACTTTAGAGGGATTTCCTCTCACTTCCTGTTGTGGCTGTAGGACAGGAAGTGAAGGGAAATCTCAATGGGACACAGAAGGCAAAAATAATAATAATAAGAAATAATAAAATATAGGGGTTATACTCCTCCCTTACTTTACCCAAAAATAAAAAATAAATTGCCTTCAGGTCTACTTTTAAAGGTCCACTCTCAGAATAAATCTTCCTATTTGCACAAGTCCATTCATGACTAGTTCAAAGAGCATCCTACGAATAGCAGCAACCCACCGACCAATCAGAACTGACCACTCATCAGTCTTATTAAATTCTGATTGGCTGTGGTGGACAACATTTCTGATTATTTTTTTCACGTTTATACAAAGCAGTAAATCACAGCTCACTTATGAAATGTCCTTTTTCTTCTACAGAAGTAAATGAAACTTTGGCAGTCTAGAGCCATCTCCTGTAGTACTTGACCATCTCCCGTAGCATGTCCGCAGTCTCTGACCATCTCCTGTAGTGTCAAACCAGGTCCTATGGCATTTCCACAGTCTCTGACCATCTCCCGTAGCATGTCCGCAGTCTCTGACCATCTCCCGTAGCATGTCCGCAGTCTCTGACCATCTCCCGTAGCATGTCCGCAGTCTCTGACCATCTCCCGTAGCATGTCGGCAGTCTCTGACCATCTCCCGTAGCATGTCCGCAGTCTCTGACCATCTCCCGTAGCATGTCCGCAGTCTCTGACCATCTCCCGTAGCATGTCCGCAGTCTCTGACCATCTCCCGTAGCATGTCCGCAGTCTCTGACCATCTCCCGTAGCATGTCCGCAGTCTCTGACCATCTCCCGTAGCATGTCCGCAGTCTCTGACCATCTCCCGTAGCATGTCCGCAGTCTCTGACCATCTCCCGTAGCATGTCCGCAGTCTCTGACCATCTCCCGTAGCATGTCCGCAGTCTCTGACCATCTCCCGTAGCATGTCCGCAGTCTCTGACCATCTCCCGTAGCATGTCCGCAGTCTCTGACCATCTCCCGTAGCATGTCCGCAGTCTCTGACCATCTCCCGTAGCATGTCCGCAATCTCTGACCATCTCCCGTAGCATGTCCGCAGTCTCTGACCATCTCCCGTAGCATGTCCGCAGTCTCTGACCATCTCCCGTAGTCTCAAAACCATGTCCTGTGGCATTTTGGCAGTCTAGGGCCATTTCCTGTAGTCTCTGACATCTCTTTCCCTCAAACAATAGGTGCTGGAACTCAACCACGACCCCCCAAAACCCTTCCAACCAAACAGACCCTCCAAATGAGATCAAATAGTGGGTGTGGTCAGTCAAATTTCATGAACAGCAGGATAGTCTAAAAGAGGCATTAAATACCAGGATTGCATTACATACAGAGTGCAGAGGGGGGGGGGGCTTACACACAGATTGCAGAGCTGTCACTTGTAAACACAGAAACCGGACTTCTGCGTTTACAAGTGATTATGATGAGCAGACCCCCCCCCCCCCCCAAGGGTCTGAGCCAGAGGTGGTGGAACCAAGTTCCAACAAGTTCCCCCTGAAAAAAAAGCCCTGCTTGTAGCATATCCGTAGTCTCTGGCCATCTCCTGTGGTACTGCCACAGTCTCTGGCCATCTCCTGTGGTACTGCCACAGTCTCTGGCCATCTCCTGTGGTACTGCCACAGTCTCTGGCCATCTCCTGTGGTACTGCCACAGTCTCTGGCCATCTCCTGTGGTACTGCCACAGTCTCTGGCCATCTCCTGTGGTACTGCCACAGTCTCTGGCCATCTCCTGTGGTACTCCCATAGTCTCTGGCCATCTCTTTAAGCTGGCCCGCAGTCTCTGCCCCTGTCCAGTTGCATTTCCACAGGCTCTGACCATCTCTCGTAGCATGCCCGTAGTCTCTAATCATGTCCACAATCTATCGTATTGTGTGTTTGCTGTTTCTTTCACTGAATATTATGTGCGTCCCTTCGGGGACATCAGGGGCCACTGCTGAGGGCCCCTATATCAAGAAAGTAGACAACCACTAATATACAGCATAGCACCGTAGAGGACGACGGTTTAATTACTTGACTGCATTATCCAATTAGAAGCAGAGTACTGCGCCATCCTGATGTCACCGGGTAATAACACTGGAGTAATGGATTCTGCACCCTGCCCGTCACATTCAGCATCCTTCCAGCCACCCACTTAGCAGGCCTCCATGCCATATGCCAAGGCATGCCAAGGCCATCACGTTCCCTACTTCTAATCCCATCATTTCCCCCCCCTCAGCCACACCTGGGATGGGATAAAGAAGGGATCTCGGCTCATTGTCCTCCATCGCTGCCTCTAGGCTGGTACAGTCTGGCTGCGCCCCTCCTCCACCCTACTCCATTTTTTTTTTTTCCCTGTGAGTCGGCACAGCCTGCCCTACTTCTCTCTGCATTGTGCATCACAGGGGTCCTACAGCAGCATGCACAGTGCACCCCCCCCATAATAATCCTTAGCACAGGAACCCGCCCGCCCCTGGCCCCAGGCCTCCGAGGTGTCATTATATCGTCATTTATCAGGCACACCTTGCTGCACAGCAACACCGATCACCATAACCAACTGCCACCCCCCGCAGCACAGCACCTTCCATTCCATCCATTGTATCAATGGCTGACCAATCAGCAGCACATTCTAGCCCAACATTAACCCTTTCCTGGTCAATCATCGAAAATTAACCTTATAATAGAATGAAAAAATAAATAAGTGTTCCATGCATAGGAAATTCATCTGAACCATTGCTGCAGGACCTAGGGACAAATAGGCAGGAGCCTAAAGATCCAGCACTGCATTGAGATGGTAGAGAACACATCCTCTACACAGTAATCTAGGGGCCCATCACTATGGTGAGATCCAGGGACAGATCCATAGCAGGAGGCCAGGGATCCAGCACTGCAGGATCTAGAGACAGATCCATAGCAGGATGCCAGGGATCCAGCACTGAGATCCAGGGACAGATCCAAAGCAGGGGGCCAGGGATCCAGCACTGAGATCCAGGGACAGATCCAAAGCAGGGGGCCAGGGATCCAGCACTGCAGGATCTAGACACAGATCCATAGCAGGAGGCCAGGGATTCAACACTGAGATCCAGAGATGGATACATAGCAGGGGCCCAGGGATCTAACACTGAGATCCAGGGCCAGATCCATAGCAGGAGGCCAGGGATGCAGCACTGAGATCCAGGGACAGATCCATAGGAGGAGCCCAGGGATCCAGTACTGAGATAAAGGACCAGATTCCTCAGCAGGAGGCCAGGGATCCAGCACTGCAGGATCTAGAGACAGGCCCTCAGCAGGGGCCCAGGGATCCAGCACTGAGATCCAGAGATAGATCCTCAGCAGGGGCCCAGGGATCCAGAGATAGATCCTCAGCAGGGGCCCAGCAATAGATCCTCAGCAGGGGCCCAGGGACCAGCAATAGATCCTCAGCAGGGGCCCAGCAATAGATCCTCAGCAGGGGCCCATGGGTCCAGCAATAGATCCTCAGCAGGGGCCGAGAAATCCAGCAATAGATCCTCAGCAGGGGCCCAGAAATCCAGCAATAGATCCTCAGCAAGGGCCCATGGATCCAGCAATAGATCCTCAGCAAGGGCCCATGGATCCAGCAATAGATCCTCAGCAAGGGCCCATGGATCCAGCAATAGATCCTCAGCAGGGGCCCAGGGATCCAGCAATAGATCCTCAGCAGGGGCCCAGGGATCCAGCAATAGATCCTCAGCAGGGACCCATGGATCCAGCAATAGATCCTCAGCAGGGGCCCAGGGATCCAGCACTGAGATCCAGAGACAGATGCTCAGCAGGAGCCCAGGAATCCAGCACTACTACTGTATGAGGCTCAGCCAACTGACCTGGGGTAGAGATCTTATACAGTGGATTAGGGATCTTGCTGTGAGAAAAGGACAGAGATCTAAAAGGGATCCGACACTGTAAGGGACGATCCTAGTAATCAGGGGATCCAGTACTTCTATGGGATCTAGTACTCTCTATGGGATCCAGTACTTTCTATAGGATCCAGTACTTTCTATGGGATCCGTGGACCGAGATCTCATACAGTGGAGATCCATCCATGGATGGTGTGAAGATCAGGGATCTCTATGGGTAATGTTGGGTGACGGGAGACAGATGATCCCAGGATCCAGCCATGTTATAGGATGATTTGGGACAGAGATCCAGATCTGCATTGTGATGATCCGGGGGAGGACAGATGGTGCGGAGGAGCTCAGAGATCCATCATGGATGATGGAGATCTATAATAAGATCCAGCAGTGCTATGAGATGATCCCTCCTCCCCCTCCCCCGTACCTGTGTGTCCTCTCCCGGCCGGTGCTCCGGTGTGTGTCCCAGGGATGATGTGTGAGGTGGTGGGGTCGGTGTCTCTCCTCCTCCCCGGTGTGATGTCTCTCCTCTCCGGCTCCTCTATTTAAATGACAGACATCCTCTCCCGGCCACGCCACATGGGCTGACAGCTGTGTGTATCCGCCGACCAATCAGAGGAGAGGCTGGGCCCGGCTATGGGGTGATCCCGGCCCTCCCCAAAGAAGGGGGGGACACACATCGGAGATCCCACACTGTGACTGCATGGCTGGGCCCAGGAGCTAACAATCACTCACATCCGGGGTTCTACACCATCCCTCCACATACACACATTATCAGCTTTTTCTTTTTGCAGATGATGGAGAGTAAGGATAAGGACACACACTGTACAATACTATATACATCTACTATATATATATATATACACACACATCTACTATATACTTCTCATCATCATATATATCTACTACACACAGCTCATATATACACCTCATTATATATATATATATATATATATATATATATATATATATATATATACACACACTATACAGATATCATCTACATACATTTCATCACATATATATCTACTATACTGTACATCTACTATATACTTCTCATTATCATATACATCTACTATATACTTCTCATCATCATCATATACATCTACTATATACTTCTCATCATCATATATATCTACTATATACTTCTCATTATTATATATATCTACTATATACTTCTCATTATTATATATATCTACTATATACTTCTCATCATCATATATATCTACTATATACTTCTCATTATTATATATATCTACTATATACTTCTCATCATCATATATATCTACTATATACTTATCATATATATCTACTATATACTTCTCATCATTATATATATCTACTATATACTCTCATCATCATATATATCTACTATATACTTCTCATCATCATATACATCTACTATATACTTCTCATTATCACATATATATATATATATATATATATATATATATATACATACACATACACACACACACATCTACTATACAGATATCATCTATTTACATTTCATCACATATATATCTATATATCTACTATACAGATCATACATCTCCTCATATACCATACTATATATATATATATATATACTATACATATATCATATACTATACAGATATCATATATATATATATATATATACACACACACACACATTACATCACATATCATGTATACAGTACATCTATTATACATACCATATATATACCTCGTCATATATTATATATACATCTACTATACATATCATATATACATCTCATCACATAACCTATATACTGAACATCTTCTATACAGAAATCATATATACCGAGCGCAGAACATGCTGCATTTTACCTGCACTAGACTGTACTGGAACGCTGTGAAACGCATCAAAACTGCACTGCACCGCACCTAAATGCATCAAAAACGCACTGGAACACACTTGTCCTTATCTAAGGTTAATAAAATAGAGGGGCAAAAAAAAGCACTGGACTGCATTACAAACGTACCAAAAACGCACTTGAACGCATCAAAAACGCGTATGCAAAAAAACACCTGGGACGCATTTGGATTTCGTTTCTATGGTGTGAACTGGCCCTTAAAGCGGCCGACATACACCTACAGCGATTCGCTCAGGAGGGCCAACCTGCCGCAGTATAATGATGGCGGATGGTCTCAAAGCGGTTAAAGAATATGTAAACCCAACATTTCATATTCCTGAGATGTGTCTGCTGTACCTTGTACTTGTATGAGAAAGACTTCAGTTATCTTTGCATTGCTTCCTTTATGTGAAATCCCCGGTATTCCTGCCAGTCCCCCTGCTTTCCTATTAACAACTGACCACGCTAGGCATGAGAGCACATCGTGGTTGGTATTCTAGCTGTGCTGGGAGCTCAGCCTGCTCTCTTCCAATGATTAGACTTCTGCTGACACACCCTCCACCCCTGCACAGCCATTCACTGGGAAGATTAGTGTGATGCTGTTTCTCCTCCCCTAGCTCTTATGCAGCTGAGTACAGAGAGAATGTGATCACTTCTAAAAAAAAGGTATTTATTAGGGTTGTCCCGATACCGATACTAGTATTGGTATCGGGACCGATTCCGAGTATTTGCGGGAGTACTCGTACTCCCGCAAATACCCCCGATACCGAAATAGAATACTCCCCCCCGCCGCCGCCGTTACGCCGCATCCCGCCGCCGTTACGCCGCATCCCGCTGCATCCCCGCTGCCGCCGACTGGTTAATACGCGCGGGGAACATTACAGCTTTCATTTGAATGGCTGTAGTGTTTCCCGCCGCGCCGCGTATAGACACTCCCCCTTGCTCGGGTGAACTGTCCAATCCCGAGCAAGGGGGAGTGTCTATACGCAGCGCGGCGCGAATCATTACAGCTATTCAAATGAAAGCTGTAATGTTCCCCGCGCGTATTAACCAGTCGGCGGCAGCGGGATGCAGGTAAGGGGGACAGGGCTGGATATAGGCGGAGACATGCCTGGATATGGGGGGAGACATGGCTGCATATGGGGGACATGGGTGGATATGGGGGGGACACATTTAACCCCTAATTGCCCCCTAGTGTTAACCCCTTCCCTGCCAGTGACATTTATACAGTAATCAGTGCATTTTTATAGTACCGATCGCTGTATAAATGTAAATGGTCCCAAAATAGTGTCAAAAGTGTCCAATATGTCCACCGCAATATCGCAGCGACGATAAAAATCACAGATCACCGCCTTTAGTAGTAAAAAATAAATAAAAAATGATTCCTCTATTTTGTAGACGCTTGGGGCCAGATTCATAAAGAAGATACGACGGCGTATCTCCGAATACGGCCGGTCGTATCTATGCGCCTGATTCATAGAATCAGGTTACGCATAGATCTCCCTAAGATCCGACAGGTGTAAATGACTTACACCGTCGGATCTTAGGCTGCAATTCTAGGCCGGCCGCTAGGTGGCGATTCCATTGCGGTCGGCGTAGAATATGCAAATGAGTCGTTACGCCGATTCACGAACGTACGCTTTGCCCGTCGCAGTAAATGTACGCCGTTTCCGTAGAGATACGCGGCGTAAAGATAAAGCTGCCCCCTAGGTGGTCTAGCCAATGTTAAGTATGGCCGTCGTTCCCGCGTCCAAATTTGAAATTTAACGTCGTTTGCGTAAGTCGTCCGTGAATGGCGCTGGGCGCCATTTACGTTAACGTCAAAACCAATGACGTCCTTGCGACAGCATTTAGCGCAATGCACGTCGGGAAATGTCAAAACGGAGCATGCCCAGTACGTTCGGCGCGGGAACGCGCCTAATTTAAATGATACACGCCCCATTTGAATTAGACGGGCTTGCGCCGGACGGATTTACGCTACGCCGCCGCAAGTTTACAGGCAAGTGCTTTGTGAATCAAGCACTTGCCCATAAAACTTGCGGCGGTGTAACGTCAATGCAGTACGTTACGCCGCCGGAATTCTATGTGAATCTGGCCCTATAACTTTTGTGCAAACCAATCAATTTACGCTTATTGCGATTTTTTTTTTTTTTTTAAATATGTAGAAGAATACGTATTGGCTTAAACTGAGGAAAAAATATTTTTTTTTTATATATTTTTTGGGGATATTTATTATAGCAAAAAGTAAAAAATATTGCTTTTTTTCTTTTTAAATTGACACTTTTTTTGTTTATAGCACAAAAAAAATAAAAAATAAAACGCAGGGGTGATCAAATACCACCAAAAGAAAGCTCTATTTGTGGTGGGAAAAAATTGGGGCTCAGTGTAGCTTGACCGCGCAATTGTCATTCAAAGTTTGACAGCGCTGAAAGCTGAAAAACGGTCTGGGCAGGAAGGGGGTTTAAGTGCCTGGTATTGAGGGGGTTAAGGTATTTGGTGGCTTTTTTTTTTTGCATGTTTTTTACACCTTTATGTGTGTGGCACCTAGGGCTGCCCATTAACTTGAAGGTAGCAGTACAGAGTAGTACAGCACAGGAGAGTCAATGTACTTGTTCTTTCACCTCCGTTCTCATTGTTCTGTATGGAGAGGACTCCTGTGTGCCGTCCTCCTATGTAATACTATGATGTCACCTGAAATCCCACTTGCCCAATCCACTGACCCTGAACTACAGCCAATGAAACAGAATGACCCAGTGCTGGGTCACCCATCATCCGCATAACCCAACAACCCGACCCTGAAGTATGGTGATCGAGTGACTTCAATTAAATTGGTTTATTTATTTTCTTTCAAAAAAAAATTTTTTTCAGAAAATAAATATTACAATTCAGTATATTATGGTACATCTCGTTATGAATAAAATCTGGTAGAAGACCTCTTAAAAGGTTTATTTATTTTCACAATAAAAATTGTATTGAGTTAAAAAAAAAAAATGTAACAAATCAGTATACATAATATGTATCATTGATAAACATATACCGTATTTATCGGCGTATATCGCGCACTTTTTTGCCCTGAAAATCGGGCAAAATCGTGGGTGCGCGATATACGCCGATACCCGCTTTCCCGCGCCGAGTTTTGAATACTGCGCCGACATATACCGAGCGCAGTACACTCGGGTATAGTCGGCCAGTCTCGGCTTCTTCTGCGGTCACGTCCTGGACGTACAGGACGTGAGCGCGACAGTTGCCGAGCCTGCCCGAGTGTACTGCGCTCGGTATATGCTGGCGCAGTATTCAAAACTCGGCGCGGGAAACGAGCGGGGAGGACGCAAGGACGCCGGACCCGCCGAAGAGGACACCGGACCCGGCGAAGAGGACACCGGACCTGCCGCAGAAGGACGCCGGACCCGCCGAAGAGGACACCGGACCTGCCGCAGAAGGACACCCGAAGCCGCAGAAGGACACCCGAACCAGCAGAAGGATGCCGGACCCGCCGAAGAGGACACCGGACCCGCCGCAGAAGGACACCCGAAGCCGCAGAAGGACACCCGAACCAGCAGAAGGATGCCGGACCCGCCGAAGAGGACACCGGACCTGCCGCAGAAGGACACCCGAAGCCGCAGAAGGACACCCGAACCAGCAGAAGGATGCCGGACCCGCCGAAGAGGACACCCGAAGCCGCAGAAGGACGCCGGACCCGACAAAGCCGCCAATGGACCGATGGACGCCGCGCAAAACACCAAAACTGTAAGTACAAAAATAACTTTTTTTCCACAGGATTGGGGGTCACTTTAGGGGTGCGCGGTATACGCGGGAGCGCGTTATACCGCGATAAATACGGTACATATTATACAATTAAAGGGGTTTTAAACCCCTCCTTACAACTTGCACCTACAGGTGAGCCTAGATTAAAGCTTACCTGTAGGTGCAAGAAATATCTCCCAGACCTACTCGGTTAAGGAGATATTTGCAGTAAAGACTGCACCGATGTCTACAGCGCGCACGGCGCACTGAGCGCGCCGTGTTTGTCAATGGGATAATGCACGGTTAATGCCGTAATTCCTTGCATGCGCAGGGATCTGCCGGTCCATTTCCTAAAGGTTAGTGGGGTCAGATTGATGATTGTTTATACCATAGGGGGGCGAGGAAAATGAAAGGAGCAGGACGGAAAATGTTATTGTTTCCTACCTGAAGGAAGGAATTTCTTACTGTGAATGTGATTTCTTTACATGAAAAATATTGTATTGTTCATCTTCCAATCACAAAAGGAACCTGTTTAACATGTCTGGGATTTCAGTTCAGAAGAAAGTCTGGATGACATTTTTGAAAGAAATTTGTTGACTCGATGATGACAAGGAAGAATGCTCTCATGAACAATTTTTCTTAACTTTTGGATGAAAGTTCCAACAAAATTCTACTGGTGTATGGCAAGTTTTATTGTACATGAAGGCAATGGTACCATGTGGCCAGTGGTCTCCAAACTGCAGCCGGGGGCCAAATGTGGCCCTTTGCTTGCCTCTATCTGGCCCTTGGGGCTCTATTCTTCCCACTGACACAATGGGGGGAATAACTCCTGCACTGACACCAACAATGGGGCACTATTCCTCTCACTGACACCGATGATGGGGCATTATTTCTCAGACTCACACCAATGATTGTGCACTATTCCTCCCACCGTGACCAATGATGGCGCACTATTCCTCCCACCGTGACCAATGATGGGACACTATTCCTCCCACTGACACCAATGATGGGGCACTATTCCTTCTACTGACACCAATGATGGGGCACTATTCCTCCCACTGACACCAATGATGGCGCACTATTCCTCCTACTGACACCAATGATGGGACACTATTCCTCCTACTGACACCAATGATGGGACACTATTCCTCCCCCCGTGACCAATGATGGCGCACTATTACTCCTACTGACACCAATGATGGGGCACTATTCCTCCCACTGACACCAATGATGGGGCACTATTCCTCCCACTGACACCAATGATGGGGCACTATTCCTTCTACTGACACCAATGATGGGGCACTATTCCTCCCACTGACACCAATGATGGCGCACTATTCCTCCTACTGACACCAATGATGGGGCACTATTCCTCCTACTGACACCAATGATGGGACACTATTCCTCCCCCCGTGACCAATGATGGCGCACTATTACTCCTACTGACACCAATGATGGGGCACTATTCCTCCCACTGACACCAATGATGGGGCACTATTCCTCCCACTGACACCAATGATGGGGCACTATTCCTTCTACTGACACCAACGATAGAGCACTATTCCTTCTACTGACACCAACGATAGGGGCACTATTCCTCCCACTGACACCAATGACAGGGCTTTATTCCTCCTACTGACACCAACGATAGGGGCACTATTCCTCCCACTGACACCAATGACAGGGCTTTATTCCTCCTACTGACACCAACGATAGGGGCACTATTCCTACCACTGATACCAATGACAGGGCTTTATTCCTCCTACTGATACCAATAGAGCGACAATTTTGAAAAAAAAATATATATATATTTTTGACTTTTTGCTACAATAAATATCCCCCAAAAAATATATATAAAAAAAAAAGTTTTTTTTCCCTCAGTTTAGGCCGATACGTATTCTTCTACATATTTTTGGTAATAAAAAAAAATCACAATGAGCGTTTATTGATTGGTTTGCGCAAAAGTTATAGCGTTTGCAAAATAGGGTATAGTTTTATGGCATTTTTATTAATAGTTTTTTTTTTTCACTAGTAATGACGGCGATCATCGATTTTTTTATCGTGACTGCGACATTATGGCGGACACATCGGACACTTTTGACACAATTTTGGGACCATTGTCATTTTTGCTATAAAAATGCACTGACTACTGTAAAAATGATACTGGCAGTGAAGGGGTTGACCTGTAGGGAGCGCCAAAGGGGTTAAGTGTGTCCTAGGGAGTGACTCTAACTGTTAGGGGGCGTGGCTACGAGTGACATGTCACTGATCGCTGCTCCCGATGAGAGGTAACAGACGATCAGTGACATGTCACTAGGAAGAACGGGGAGATGTTGTGTTTACACTGACATCTCCCCGTTCTTCAGCTCTGAGACCTGATCGCGGGACACCGGAGGACTTCGAGTCCGCGGCTCCCGCTGGCATGGTCACGGAGCTTGCGACAGGGTCCCGCGGCCTGCCGCCGGCACACGCACGACCACATGGCGGCAAATTAAAGGGGACGTGTGTATATATATATATGCCCATTTGCCCAGCCGTGTCATTCTGATCGTGCGGCGGTCGGCAAGCGGTTAAAACTTCAAAGGGAGGCCAATACCATAATCATGGCCAGGGTTTTGACATGGGATGACCAACAAGCCCATATAACTGTGATGCCGCGTACACACGATTATTCATGTCATGAAAAAAAACAACGTTTTTCTCGACGTGATTTGTTGCTATTCCTCTCAAGCATTCCTTGCATACACGCGTTCGTGAAAAAAAATAAAAAAAATGCTCGAGCAAAGCGCGGCGACGCACAACACGTACGACGGCACTATAAAGGGGAAGTTCCATTCGAATGGCGGCACCCTTTGGGCTGCTTTTGCCAATTTCCCCGCCTCACAACTTGCTTCTGAGCATGCGCGTCTTTTTCCCCCTCGTTAAAGCCTACACACGACCGCTTTTCACAACCAATTAAAAAAATTGCATTTTTCTCGTCATGAAAAACGGTCGTGTGTACTTGGCATGATGGTCAAGTTTTTGTAGTTTTTTTGGCCAAATAGCTTTGTTTCAATGGGTGTCCATCACAAATGTTTCATGCCTGCGCGGAAAAGTAGCACCTGGGCCAGCTCTGCTTGATGTCACATTTACACAAGATTGATGCAAAGCTGTATTATTACTGGATTTTTATAACAGTTTAGGGACTCTGATCACTGGTCAGGCTTGTTCACATGGACATCTATTATTACTGCTTCTCTGATATGCCCACATTTCTTTTAATGCACATTTATTTATTTGGATCTCTGAAAGAGGAACAGGGGGACTCAGGGCCGCCATTAGGAATTATGGGGCCCCTTACACAGCTTCAGGCATGGGCCCCCTAAAGCTGCCGTCTTAAAAAATTGAGAAGCGGGGGGCTGCCGCATATTGAGAAGCAGGGGGACCTTTACAAAAAAAATAAGAAATAAAGAAAAAGTAGCCATCCAGGGCCCTGGGAAACTCTGGGCCCTTTAATGATGGCAACCCCCCTTTTTTTGCAATTTTTTTTTTTTTACATAATATATAAAAAAATAAACATTTATAAAAAATAAATAAAAAGGGGGGTTGCCACATGGGGCCCTGTGGACCTCTGAGCCCTTTAATAAAAAAATATATATAAAACAAAAAAAAAAATATATATTAAAAAATATTTTTTTTATATAATAACAAAAGGGGGGTTGCCATCCGGGGCCCTGGTGACCTCTGGGCCCTTTAATAATGGCAACCCCCCTTTTTTTGCAATTTTTTTTTTTTTTTACATAATATATAAAAAAATATACATTTATAAAAAAAAAAATTAAAAAGGGGGGTTGTCACATGGGGCCATGGGGACCTCTGAGCCCTTTAATAAAAAAAATATATAAAAAAAGAAAAAAAAGAAATAAAATAATATATAAAAAAAATGTATATTTTTTAAAAATAATAACAAAAAGGGGGGTTGCCATCTGGGGCCCTGTAATAATAACAATAAAAATATATATACTGTATATATATATATATATATATATATATATATATATATATATATATATATATATATATATATACATACATACATATACACACACCTCTGAGCCCTTTAATAAAAAATAAAATAAAAATATATTAAAAAGTAAAAAAAAAAAAAAAAAAGGAGGGGGGTTGCCATCCAGGGCCCTGGGGGCCTCTTACAGGTGTACTGCCTGTACCCCCCTAATGGCGGCCCTGGGGGGACTTGATCCCAAACGAGGGTCAGTCCCTTCAAATGAGGAGAAGTTGGAAGGTATGGCAGTGTTGCCCACACAGGTTTTGGTAGAGCCAGCTTTCAGTAGAGCTCAGCAAAGGGCTTTGGATTCACTGTCGGGTTCCATCTGGAAGCCTGAGGCCACTTGAGGGGCGCTAATCCATCAGCATCGGGATCCATGAAGCTCTCATTCTGTATGCATCACTAGCTAACAGGTCCTGTTGTATAACAGCCAGCCTGAGCTAAGTATGCATGGCTGCCCAAGACATCGAATACGCTCAATTACCTGCCAAGACAACCCATCCATCACCACCAGAATGGTGCAGACCTTATAATTCAATTTATCACATCTTTTTACATGTTTAATATGAAAGTGGACCTATCACTTAGATACAATTAAACAGGCTATATTTCCTCTTTAAAGGGCCAGTACACCCAAAAAATGATGCTTTACTAATAAGTGCCACCTGCTGAGCAGTGTCAGGACAAATGATGAACTGAGGTCCTGGCCCAACCCAGTGCAGCCCAGACTCTTGGGAAGCTGTCACGTGAAAGCAGGCCACCAGCCCAATCAGCTGAGGCTGGGAAACTCCCCATCCCGTGGCCGCATGTGACAAAAGGAGCAGAGATGTTGGTGACATCATTGACCTAAAATGGCCACATGACTATTAGGCCCCGTACTCACGACCAAACATGTCTGCTGAAACTGGTCCGCAGGCCAGTTTCAGCAGACATGTTTGGTCGTGTGTGGGCGCGAGCGGGCCGAATTCCAGCAAACATTTGCCCGCCGGGCCTTTTCCCAGCGGACAAATATTCCTGGACTTGTTTTAAAACAGTCCGCTGGAATCCTGCCCGCTCGGACATGTACGGTCGTCAGTACAGACCTACCGTACATGTCCAGGCGCCCGCCGTCCCTCGCATGCGTCGAATGACTTCGACGCATGCGTGGAAGCATTTTAAAGGCGGGCCGCCCACGTCGCTGCGTCATTGTCGCGGCGACACCGCGGACACGCCCCGCGTATTGTTTACGCGCGGACTTCTGTACGATGGTGTGTACAACCATCGTACAGAAGCCCTCTGGCAGACATGTATGGTGAAAACGGTCCGACGGACCGCTTTCACCATACATGTTTGTTCGTGTGTACCCGGCCTTAGGGTGACCACATTTCCAAACTACCATTCAGGGACACCCTCCTTTCCCAAAAATCGGCTTTTGCCGTAACGAATCACAGCACAGTGATTGGACACAAGAGGTGGGAATTATGATTTCTTCAATCACAAGCAGGGGGTGGGGATTGTGCTCCTCCAGGCATTCCCGGCCAGGGCAAGTACTGTCAGTGAGTAAAGCGGTGATGTGGCGGCCTTTTTTGGGGGCATCAGATCGGCCCGGGGGGTGGCTGTGTCAGTTTCATTCCGGGACACTGTATTATCCTGGAATGAAGGTGCCCGGGACAGACCTGGCAATGCGGGACTGTCCCGGGCAATCCGGGACACGTCGTCACCCTAATGACTATATTTGGACAATGTCATTGACAGCCTTGAAATTTTTGCACCTAGCAGCCAATCGCCTCCTTGTAGTAATCTGCTTTCCGTTTGGCTAAACAAAAGACGCTCAAGTGTGATCCTAGCTAGATACTCACTAGCCAGAGCCACGCTGTGCGTCCCACTCTTGGACATGGTCCAAATATGTCAACGGGGCCATATTAGGTCAATGATCTCATTAGCATCCCCACCACTTAGTTATGCGTGGCTGCTGGGCAGGGAATTCTCTGGCTGCAGCCAATTGGGCCAGTGCCTGCTATCATGTGGCAGCTTCCTACGGGTTTTTGCCAAAAATAGGTTTGATCCAAACCTCAGCTCGTTACTAATAAGGGCCTTAAGGACCTGACTTGGATACAGGAACAGCTAGACCTCCCAGACATCATTTCCGCCTGCTTCTGTCCTCTTGAGAGTTCCGGGTGTTCCGATCACCATTGTGTGCTCCAGCTCAACTTTCATCCCTAGAGAAAAATGGGACACCTAATAGACACGTAGACTCATCCCCTTCATCCCGGAAGAGGACACAGCAGTAGTGGTTGGAACAATCATCAACTCACGACTCGACTACACAAACTCCCTCTACTTAGGACTACCGAAATACCAGATTTCACGTCTACAAGTCGTCCAGAACACGGCAGCCAGACTGGTAACAGGTAAAAAGCCGTGGGAATCGGTCTCCCCGGTCTTGAGGTCCCTCCACTGGCTGCCCGTACAGGACCGGGTGACATTCAAGACGCTCTGCCTCACCCACAAATGTATACAGGGGAAGGCTCCCCAATACTTAAGCTAGAAAATAAAACCCTACGTCACCAAGCACGTGCTTCGGTCAACCAACCAAAACCTTCTCCAAATTTCTAAATCCCGCTACTAATCGAAGGGAGAGCGTAGATTTTCGGTCCAAGGACCACGGCTCTGGAATGCTCTACCCACTACCATCCACTTGGAGGAAAACCATCGGGCATTTAGGAAAAAACTAAAGACCCACCTCTTCTGAAAGACCGGTATGACGCTGGATGCCAAGCGCCTTGAGGCGATTAAGTTTGCATTTACTGCGCTATACAAGTTACTCACTCACTCAGACAATCTTTCCATAGGAATATTGGAATTTGTAGGCATTCATATAAGGAAAGGACCAGGCAGGAGAGTCTGCCCTGAGAAGCACGCAGCTGGTAAGTATAAAGCCTCATACACACAATCGGACTTCCATCTGACTTTTCCGTGGATTTTTGTCCGAAGGGCTTTGCCCGTGAACTTGGTATGCATACAGACGGCAGGACTTTTTCAGCCAACTTCCACCAAATCACGTGGTTTTTCTGCTCTTTACCACCACCACCCTGTGGACAACTTCTGCTATTGTTGTCTGATCTTTAGCATTGGTTCTGAGCATGCGTGTTTGGACTTTAGTCCGATGGACTTGTGTACACACGATAGGATTAGCCGACGTAGGTCATTTGTTGCCGGAGAGTTTGTCTGTTCTCAAAGCGAACATTTGTCCGATGAAAAAGTTTGTCCGATGGAGCATACACACGATCGGATTGTCCGATCAAACAGGTCCGTCGGACATTTGTTGTCAAAAAGTCCGATCGTGTGTATGGGCCTTTAGACTAGGTTCAGCTGTGTTGAAGCTTATTTATGCGTGGTTTTACAAGCGTTACCAGGCATATGTTTTTTTGATTAGGCCAACGGAAAGCAGGTCACTCCGCCCAGGGCAGTGTGAGAGGGGGCGGATTGTTAGCAGGCATAAGAGTATCATTATCCTATGCCAGGTATCACTAAATGGCGGCCCGTGTCCGGCCCAAGCTGCTGCTCTTTCTGGACCGCCGCGATCGTGCCATTTAATTGCCACTTTTGTCCCCAGCCTCCTCCGCTATCATTAGCAGAGTAGAGAGGAGCGGACAGCGGGGGTGGCGGGACAATTCTGCACTGGGGGCGGGACCAGCACTGCGTGTAGAGCAGCAGCTGTCTGTCACGTTAATTGGGAGGTGATTGGCCGCTAGGAGGTGGTCCTAGCAGCCAATCACAGGTTCGCTAATATGAAAAGTCAATCCGGCAGCTCCCGTGCTCTGCCCAGTGCTGCTGTGCCTTCAGATTAGGATTGTCCCGCCTCCTGCTCTCCGCTCTGTGAAAGGTAGGAAAATATATAGAGCTGTGAAGGATGGGAATGGGGGCAGTACAGTGCTGTGTGGAGGGGTCGTGTAAAGGGGGAAATACTGTGTGGGGGGGGGGGTCATGTAAAGGGGCAATACTGTGTGTGGGGACATATGCAAAGGAGTAAATACTGTGGGGTGATATGTAAAAGGACAATATTGTGTAAAGGGCGAAATACTGTGGGTGGGGTGATATGTGAAGGGGGTGTGATGGTTCCATACAGATTATAGGCAGACACTTCGGCGCCGACTCTGAAGACACATTTCTTTAGATAATGACATCAGTGAAGTTAATTACTAGTTGTAACAGAATACGTTATCTAGACAGCTTGGCCCTGCATATAGAAGAGGTAATTACCACAATGAAGCAATCAGAATAATTAACATGAGCCACTTATCTAATCATTTAGACACAGAGGAATGAGTCACACCTGAAATCACCTTTTACCTCTAACACACACAGCATTACTAGCAGGGAGAATTAAACTGAAGCATATCCTTCACAGGGGGCAATACTGTGTGGGTGATATGTGAAGGAGGCAATACTGTGTGGGGGGTGATATGTGAAGAGACAATACTGTTTGGGGGTATATGGGAAGGGGGGGGCAATACTGTGTGGGGCAATATGTGAAGGGGGCAATACTGTGTGGGGGTGATATGTGAAGGGGGCAATACTGTGTGTGGTGATATGTGAAGGGGGCAATACTGTGTAGGGTGATATGTAAAGGGGGCAAAACTGTGTAGGGTGATATGTAAAGGGGCAATACTGTGTGGAGGTGATATGTGAAGGGGGCAATACTGTGTGGGGTGATATGTGAAGGGGGCAATACTGTGTGGAGGTGATATGTAAGGGGGCGATACTGTGTGGGGTGATATGTGAAGGGGGCAATACTGTGTGGGGGGTGATATGTAAAGGGGCAATACTGTTTGGGGGTATATGGGAAGGGGGGCAATACTTTGTGGGCCATATGTGAAGGGGGCAATACTGTGTGGGGTGATATGTGTGAGTGAACTCAGTTTCTATCGCTTTAAAACTAATTGAATTTGTATTGTTTTAAGTATATCCTTATTTTGAAATGACATTGATTCTTTCCTAAAAAGGCGGGGGGGGGGGGGTGCAGTTTGATATCTTCACCCTGGGAGACGACCGTAATGTGGCGGGAGCGGGGGCGCCATTACCCGCCCCCGATAAAAGTTATCTGGTGGCAAATCCGTCGCTAAGACCACTTTTATCTGAAAAAAAAAAAAAAGGTAAAAAAAACACCTTGGACACTCAACTCAAAATGTAACTTGATTACTATGTACTTAGTATATAACTCTGACAGCTCCTAAAATAGGATTGCCGTATATTATAATGGGACACTCGGCAGAGGAGCAGGGGCACCCACGTAAGTGACACTCTGCAGAAAATGTGGGTCATTCATACATCACCTCAGTCCTAATGAGATTTTCAGTGTAAGATCATTGCCAGGAACACCTTACTCCTGAGTGAATAGTGTGTGAATTATTGTCTTGCAGGACCAAAAATCTCCAAATACCCAACTGTGACACATTTTTTTATTAGCTCAAGAAATAAATTTGGAAGGATGGTGCCGGATGATTATCTAGAGGAGATAAGGGGGTAAAGGGATATTAAACGCCACAGGAGCTCCACCGGAAAAAAATATATTGATCAGCTGGCTGCAGTCGCTCAGCAGTTTATTCTGACAGCGGAGGAGTCCCGCCTGCAAGAAGTGGAGAGGATTCCTCCATCCACCTCGCTTATGTGGATGGGGAATCCATTAGCTTTTTTTTCCCATCAGACCTCTGGCTGATCAAAATGAAAAAAAAATAAAAAAGCTATCCATGGCCAGCCTAAAGTACTTCCCCTCCTTCTACCACGCTGAATGCCACTGTGATCAGGATTGCAGGAACCTAATGAAGACCTTTATAACCACTTGACCTCCTGAAGATTTACAGCACTGCGTTATATTAACTGACAATTGCGCGGTCATGTGACGATGTACCCAAATAAAATTGATGTCTTTTTTTCCCCCCACAAATAGAGCTTTCTTTTGGTGGCATTTGATCACCACTGTGTATATTTTTTATTTTTTACACGATAAATTTATATATATATACATATATATATATATATATATATATATATATATATATATATATATATATATTTTGCTTTCTGCTATAAAACATATCCAATAAAATAAATAAATAATGATTTCTGTTTGTACACTGCATACTCTTTTTGAAATTTCAATAAATGGCAAGTAAATAAATAAGTAAATAAATACAATTCCTTCATTTATTTAACCACTTGAGACCCGCGCTATAGACGAAAGACATCCACAGCGCGGCTCTCAAGTGCCAGGTGGACGTCCTGCTATTTACATTCCCCGCGCGCGCCGCTGGGGGCGCACAGCGGGGAAACACTGTGCCCGGCGCATCGCTGAGAAGCCAATGTGCGTGCCTGGCGGCCGCGATGTCCGCCAGGTTCCCCCGATCGGCGGTGACAGCAGAGACGTGGAGCTCTGTGTCCCTCCCTGTCAGGGAGAGAGGAGACCGATGCTGTGTCCCTTGTACATAGGGACACAGCATCGGTCACCTCCCCCAGTCAGTCCCCTCCCCCCCACAGTAAGAATCATTACCAGTTTACACATTTAACCCCTTCCTCGCCCCTTAGAGTTAACCCCCTCACTGCCAGTCACATTTATACAGTAATCAATGCATTTTTTAGCACTGTTCACTGTATAAATGTGAATGGTCCCAAAATAGTGTCAAAAGTGTCCGATGTGTCCGCCGCAATATCGCAGGCCTGACAAAAAAAATAAGAATAACACAGATCGCCGCCATTACTAGTAAAAAAAAAAAAAAATTATGAATCTATCCCCTATTTGTAGGCGCTATAACTTTTGCGCAAACCAATCAATATACGCTTATTGCAATGTTCTTTTACAAAAAATACGTAGAAGAATACGTATTGGCCTAAACTGAGGAAAAAAATAGATAAAAAAATAAAAAATGGGATATTATTATAACAAAAAGTTAAAAATTGTGTTTTTTCCCCCAAAATTTTCTGTCTTTTTTTGTATATAGCGCAAAAAATAAAAACCGCAGAGGTGATCAAATACCACCAAAAGAAAGCTCTATTTGTGGGGAAAAAATTATAAAAATATAATTTGGGTACAGTGTTGTATGACCGCGCAATTGTCATTCAAAATGCATCAGCGCTGAAAATTGATCTGGGCAGGAAAGGGGTTTAAGTGCCCAGTAATGAAGTGGTTAAGCCGAAATGTATTATGCTACACTATTATTATTATATATATAAAAAAAAAATAGATCCTAATAAGCGTATATTGATTGGTTTGTGTAAAAGTTATAGCGTCTACAAAATAGGGGATATATACTGGAATTTTTATTTATTTATTTATTTATTTTTTATACTAGTTATGACAACGATCTGCCACTTATAGCGGGACTGCGATACTGCGGCGAATAATCGGACACCTATGCCTCGTACCCACGACCGTTTTTTTCCGTCGGAATAAACTCAGACGGGTTTTTTCCGACGGAATTTCCGCTCAAGCTGTCTTGCATACGCACGGACACACCAAATTCCGACCGTCAAAAACACGGTGACGTACAACACTACGACAAGCCTAGAAAAATGAAGCTCAATGCTTCCGCGCAAATTGTTTCCGAGCATGCGTGTTTTTTTCTCCTTCGGAATTCCATACAGACGAGCGGAATAATTTCCGATATAATTTTTTTCCGTCGGGGGGGGGGGGGGGGGGGTTTGGTTTGGGCGGAGAGAACGGCCCGGATTCACATACTTTGGCGCATATTTATGCCGGCGTAGTGTATCTTTTTTAGGCTACGCCGGCGTATCGCAGAGCGCCAAGCACAGTATTCACAAAGCACTCGCTGTCAAATATACAATGGGTTTCCTCAGCGTAAGCCAGCGTAGGTGGAAGTGGGTATGAGCCATGCTAATGAGGCATGACCTCATGCTAATGATGGGCCGAGTGACAGACAAGTACTTAAAATGAACGCAACCCAGTGCGCATGCTCAGAATCATGTCAAAACTTCTCCCTAAGATACGTCGAATCACTGCCTACGACGTGAACATAACCTACGCCCAGCCCTATTCCCGTACTACTACGTAAACGACGTAAAATTGAATTGGCTGTTCCCTGGTCCATACCTTTGCTTGAGTTGCGCCTCATAGATGGGGAATAACTATACGCCGGACGTAAGCCTTACGCAAACCGCGTATATTATGCGCCGGGCGCAACTACGTTCATAAATCGACGTATCTCCCTCATTTGCATATTTGCAATCAGGCGGCCAGCGTAAATATGCGCCCACGATACGCCAGCGTAGGAAAGTTACGTCGGTCGGATGAAGCCTATTTTCAGGCGTATCTAGTTCTGTGGGCACGGCGCACAGATACGACGGCGCATAGTTACACATACGCGGCGTATATCGAGATACGTCGGCGTAAGTGCTTTGTGAATCCGGGCCAACATGTTCTCTTTCTAAGTCCGTCGGAATTTCCGAAGGAAAAAGTCAGATGGGGCATACACACGTTCGGAATATCCGATGAAAAAAATCCGTCTGACTTTTTCCATCGGAAATTTCGAACGTGTGTACGCGGCATTACTGACACTTTGTGGGTACCAGGAACACTAATCCAGTGATCAGTGTTTAAAATATGCACTGTCACTGTACTAATGACACTGGCTGGGAAGGGGTTAAACATCAGGGGTGCACAGTGGGTTAAATGTGTTCCTAGCCAGAGTTTTTGTGCGGTGCTTTTACTAAGAGATATAATGGAATTTCTTTCCCCGCTCAGGGTGGTCGCTAAGCGGTTAAAGAAAGGCCAGTCCAGGTAGCATCAAACTTTGAAACCACTCAGACATTTCAGCCATGTGAATCAAAGCATTACCACCTACGTAGATTTCCACGCAAAAAAAAGAATAGGCTAGGCAAGTAGAATAGGGCGGTTCCACAACTGTCACACCTCCTTCCTTGTTCATGAACAATCAACATCTGCCTTGACACATTCCATGATGACTGGATCTAGTAGCCAGATTCAGATAGACTGGCTTAATTTTGAGGCGGTGTAGCGTATCGCATATACGCTACGCCGCCGTAAGTCAGAGAGACAAGTGCTGTATTTACAAAGCAATTGCCTCCTAAGTTACGGCGGCGTAGCGTAAATGGCCCGGGGTAAGCGCGCCTAATTCAAATGATGAACAGGGGGGCACGTTTTATGTTAATGACTAGTGACCCGACGTGATTGACGTTTTTAACGAATGGCGCATGCGACGTCCGTGGACATATCCCAGTGTGCATTGCTCCAAAGTATGCAGCAAGGACGTATTGGTTTCGACGTGAACGTAAATTACGTCCAGCCCCATTCACGGACAACTTACGCAAACGACGTAAAAATTAAAAAAATTTGATGCGGGAACGACGTCCATACTTAACATTGGCTAGGCCAGCTTTTTGTTAGATTAACTTTATGCCGGAAAAAGCCTTACGTAAACGACGTAAAAAATGCGCCAGGCACACGTACGTTTCTGAATCGGCGTATCTAGCACATTTGCATTATCTACGCCTAAATCAACGGAAGCGCCACCTAGCGGCCAGCGTAAATATGCACCCTAAGATACGACGGCGTAGGAGACTTACGTCGCTCGTATCTTAGCCTAATTTAAGCGTATCTGGTTTCCAGAATACGCTTAAATTTATGACGGCGTAGACTCAGAGTTACGGCGGCGTATCTACTGATACGCCACCGTAACTCTCTCTATAGAGAGAGGCCCCAGACTTGCCGGCACAGCAACGGAACCCCCCCCCATCATAAAAGTGAAGCTGTGTCAGTGGACAGAGGCAGAGGACCAATCACTTCGCTTTGACGGGGCTGCACCTGGGACTAGAGAAGCAGTATCGGAAAACGCGGCCAATTGCTCCTTCCTTGGCTTGTGTCTGCCAAACTCTCCCAGTGTCTTTTGGCAGAGGTACTCCGCCAAAAGGCCCTGATTTTTACTGACAGAAAATGCCTGTTACTGACATTTACGGACAGTTGTAAAAATCACAGATTTTTTTTACAAACTGTCCGTAAATTTACTGGCTGTTGGCAACACTGGTGATGCTGCAGCCAGGGCAGCCATCAGGGGGGTACAGGCAGTACACCTGTAAGGGAACCGGATGGCAACCCCCCCTTTTTTTTTTTTATATATATTTTTTTAAATTAGTTTTTGTTTTTATTAAAGGGCCCCGGATGGCAACCTCCCTTTTTTTTATAATTTTTTTCAATTTATAATTTTTATATATTTTTTTTATTACTGTTCTCTTTTTATTAAAGGGCCCAGATAGCTACCTCCACTTATTTTGTTTTTATAATTTTTCATATATATATATATATATTTTTTTTTTGTAAGGGGCCCAGAGGTCCCCAGGGCGCCGGGTGGCAACCCCCCTTTTTTTTATAATTTTTTTCAATTTATTCTTTTTATATATATTTTTTTCTTTCTTTTTTTTTTTCCTCTTTTAAATAAAGGGCCCAGAGGTCCCCAGGGGCCCGTATGGCAACCCCCCCTTTTTTTATATATTTTTTCAATTTATTCTTTATATATATTTTTATTTATTTTCTCTTTTTATTAAAGGGCCCAGATGGCTACCCCCCTTTTTTGTTTTTATAATTTTATATATATATATATATATATATATATATATATATATATATATATATATATATATATATATATATATATATATATATATATATATATATATATATATATATATATATATATATATATATATATTTTTTTTTTTTTTTTTGTTTTGTTTTTTTGTAAGGGGCCCAGAGGTCCCCAGGGTACCGGATGGCAACCCCCCTTTTTTTATAATTTTTTAAAATGTATTCTTTCTTTTTATATATTTTTTTCTTTCTTTTTTTTTTCTTTTCTCTTTTTATTAAAGGGTCCAGAGGTCTCCAGGGGCCCGGGGGGCTACCCCCCCCTTTTTTATATATTAACCCTGGTTTACATTAATGCTACTTTGCAGTCGCGCTACTTCACTTGATAGTGCGACTGCAAAGTAGCAAGGTCAGCGCGATTTTAGTTGTTACTTGATAGACATCTGTGTGGCTTTGTACACAGATGTCTATTGAAGTCGTACCTGAAATCTGCAAAAGTAGTACAGAAACGACTTTTGCAAATCGGTGCGGTGCCGCAAAATCGGTGTTGCACGGATTGAAACAGTGCCTCCAATAGGCTGCGACTTGTCATGCGATTTGATACCACAAATCGCATGACAAATCTCTCCAATGTGAACCTAGGCTTAGGTTGAGTGACACTTTAAGCTCTCGTCCACATTGAATGCGGCTTTGAAATCGCACAATTTCAAAGACGCATTTGTTAGTACGACTTCTGGTGTCACTTCGGTGTGAACGGGGAGCTTCTCTCAGATCTGTCTTACCTGCTAAATGATTTGGATGTAGTTCATATAGACAGCTGCACAGCACAGGGTAACTGACAACACCTTTCTGTGCTGCTGCCCCGCCTACCTGCCCTTTTCTTATGGAATTATTGACACACCTGTGAAAGTTAAGCCCCATACACACTATTCAATTTTCTGCAGATTATTGTCTTCAGATTTACTTAAACCATGTAATATGAGGTCAAACCTTAAAGGGGTTGTAAACCCTCTTTTCTTTTTTTATTAACAAACATATCATACTTACCTCCACTGTGCAGTTAGTTTTGGGTGGTCCCGATCCTCCTCTTCTGAGGTCCCCCAGCGGCGCTCGCGGCTCCTCCTCGCATCGGTTAACCCCCTGGGAGAAATGCTTTCGCAGGGGGTTACCTTGGGGGAAAGGCAGGGTTCAGGTAAGTGCTCATTCCCGGCCAGGGGAAAGACAGGGTTCAGGTAAGTGCTGGTTCCGGGCCTGGGAAAGACAGGGTTCAGGTAAGTGCTCATTCCCGGCCAGGGGAAAGACAGGGTTCAGATAAGTGCTCGTTCCTGGCTGGTGAAAGACAGGGTTCAGGTAAGTGGTTGTTCCCGGCCGGAGAAAGACAGAGTTCAAGTAAGTGCTGGTTCCGGGCCTGGGAAAGACAGGGTTCAGGTAAGTGGTCGTTCCCAGCCAGAGGAAAGACAGGGTTCAAGTAAGTGCTCATTGCTGGCTGGAGAAAAACAGGGTTCAGGTAAGTGCTCGTTCCCGGCCGGGGAAAGACAGGGTTCAGGTAAGTGCTGGTTCTGGGCCTGGGAAAGACAGGGTTCAGGTAAGTGCTCGTTCCAGGCCAGGGGAAAGACAGGGTTCAGGTAAGTGCTCTTTCCCGGCTGGGGGAAAGACAGGGTTCAAGTAAGTGCTCATTCCCGGCCAGGGGGAGAGACAGGGTTCAGGTAAGTAGTTGTTCTCGGTTGGGGAAAGACAGGGTTCAGGTAAGTGCTCGTTCCCGGCCGGGGGAAAGACAGGGTTCAGGTAAGTGCTCGTTCGCGGCTGGGGAAAGACTGGGTTCAGGTAGGGTTGCCACCTCATCCCTTTAAAACAGAACACATATGAATTACACAGGTTCTGTGGCTGATTTAATGCAGGTAAGGCACCAAATGAGTCTAATTACCACCTTAATTAGCCACAGAACCTGTGTAATTCATATGTGTTCTGTTTTAAAGGGATGAGGTGGTAACCCTAGGTTCAGGTAAGTGGTCGTTCACAGCCAGGGGAAAGACAGGGTTCAGGTAAGTGGTCGTTCACAGCCAGGGGAAAGACAGGGTTCAGGTAAGTGGTCGTTCACAGCTGGGGAAAGACAGGGTTCAGGTAAGTGCTCATTGCCAGCCGGGAATGCATTAAGGTGAAAACCATGAGGGTTTACAACCCCTTTAAGAGTTTCCATTTGTATGCAATCAGGCCGGCCCTTACACTACATGTTTTTGGTAAATCTGCAGAAAATCTAACTGTGTATGGGGTTTCACTGCATCCCCTTGTGGCCCCCCAAACCTACAGAGCAGCCCCTTGCACTGCAAGCCTCATTTCCACTTTCAGCTTGTGTGGGGGCCAGCTCCATGCAAAGACCGATTTCAGGCGATTACGCTTGCTTCAGAAACGTATTTACGGAGTAAAAGTTGAAAGCGACCCTTCACCTGTCAAGACTTTTTAAATGAGAGCATTCAGCAGCAAAGTATTTGCTTGTTAGTCACCCTCCAGGGATGAACTTGAATAACCCCCCTTTCCACAGGCTCCTTCCTAGAATCACGCCGGCCCTTCTCCACCAATGTGTGACTGCGCCATTAGATACCCAATTTAAATATTTCACCGTCACCAGGAAGTGACACCAAATCGAAGAGATACAGTGTAGCAAGTTGTGACACACAGAACAAACACTGGTCCTAGCTGCACTTTGCATGCTGTCAGTGCTGCAAAAAAGAAGGGAAATTCTTGCCAAGATGCTTTCTTAATGGAACAGCCGCCCATTCAGGGTCTGAGGTGTGCGGCGGTGGGCGTTCCCTGGCCAATCAGCAGAGATGTGTGGGTGTTGCTAGGAGATAGGGTGATGTGATGACTGAGCAGAAGTGGGCCGGGTTCAGGCAGCCAGCGGTGATGCAACTCGAGCATCTCCCCACCGAGTCTTATTGCAGGTCATTCACCTCCTCTGTGTTCGCAGCCCCATAGGGTTACTACAGTTCACATCTTCCTAAAAAGTTCAATGCAGATTTTTACTTCTTTCTTTATTTGCTCTGATTTCCAGAGCAGGGAAATCAAACGGGCTGAATCAGCAGGATCTGCCTCTAGGTGCTCCATCCTTATAGGGGGGGATACAGAGGGTCTTTGTTCAGGGGGGGGGGGCTGATCTTGTTAGGGGCGGCAGTGCTGAATGTTAATGATGGGAAGGGTCGCTTGTTCAATACGGGTCATCGATCGACAATGGAGAGAAATATTTTACATTGTTGGAGATGAGATCAGATTAAAGTGAAGCTGCCGGGTCCTAAAAGCCATCCCTCCCAACTGATTTCGAGGGAATGTCCCTGATTTCGAGGGTCTGTCCCTGATTTCAAGGGAATGTCCCAGATTTAAAGGGACTGCCCCAGATTTAAAGGAACTGCCCCAGATTTAAAGGAACTGCCCCAGATTTAAAGGGACTGCCCCAGATTTAAAGGGACTGTCCCTGATTTCGAGGGAATGTCCCTGATTTAAAGGGAATGTCCCTGATTTAAAGGGAATGTCCCAGATTTAAAGGGAATGTCCCAGATTTAAAGGGAATGTCCCAGATTTAAAGGGAATGTCCCTGATTTCGAGGGACTGTCCATGATTTCGAGGGACTGTCCATGATTTCGAGGGACTGTCCATGATTTCGAGGGACTGTCCATGATTTCGAGGGACTGTCCCTGATTGTCCCTGATTTCGAGGGAATGTCCCTGATTTCGAGGGACTGTCCCTGATTTCGAGGGACTGTCCCTGATTTCGAGGGAATGTCCCTGATTTCGAGGGACTGTCCCTGATTTCGAGGGACTGTCCCTGATTTCAAGGGAATCTCTCCGATTTCGAGGGACTGTCCCTGATTTCAAGGGAATGTCCCTGATTTCGAGGGACTGTCCCTGATTTCGAGCAATGTCCCTCATTCCTCCTCATTTGTCCCTCATTTTGGTCTGATCTTTATAGACGTATATAAAATGCACTTTTTCACACCTCCCAACTTTTTGAGATGGGAATGAGGGACACCTATCAGCAAAAGTATGCAGGCATAGGACACACCCCTTGCCACGCCCCTTAACGGAGAATTGTACAAAAAAAAGATTGATTAAACTCACAAGTGGTTTTCTACCACTACTATTTTTTTATATTGGCTTTTGTCATTTACAAATGCAGCAATTTAGAAATCAGATGAAAGGTTTAGCACTGGGAAAAAAAATTTGATCGATAAAATGCACTTTTATATAGAGATATAGAGATCAGAGCAAAATGAGGGGAAAAGAGGGAAAGAGGGAAAGTCCCTTGAAATCAGAGACAGTTGGGAGCTATGCCTTTTATCTATCAAAAAGTGTTTTCCAGCACTAAACCTTTCATCTGATTTCTAAATTGCTTAATTTGTAAATTCTAGAAGACAATATAAAGAAATAGTAGTGGTAAAAAAAGAACTTGTGTGTTTAACCAATCTTGTTTTTTTGTATGATTCTCCTTCAAGGAGGCGTGGCAAGGGGTGTGTCCTATGCCTGCATACTTTTGCTGATAGGTGTCCCTCCATTCCCATCTCAAAAAGTTGGGAGGTGTGAACTGGCCCTTAACCACTTAAGGACCGCCTCATGTACATATACGTCAGCAGAATGGCACAGGCAGGCACATCAACGTATATATACGTCCTCTGCTTGACGTGGGTCGGGGGGTCCGATCGGGACCCCCCCCGGTACATGCGGCGGTCCCCGTGGCTTCAGGAGCGATCCGGGACGACGGCGCGGCTATTCGTTTATAGCCGCCCCCTCGCGATCGCTCCCCGGAGCTGAAGAACGGGGAGAGCCGTATGTAAACACGGCTTCCCCGTGCTTCACTGTGTCCGCGCATCGATCGCGTCATTCCCTTTATAGGGAAGACACGATCGATGACGTCATTCCTACAGCCACACCCCCCTACACTAGTAAACACATACACAGTGATCCCTAAATGTTACAGCGCCTCCTGTGTTTAACTCCCAAACTGCAACTGTCATTTTCACAATAAAGAATGCAATTTAAATGCATTTTTTGCTGTGAAAATGACAATTGTCCCAAAAATGTGTCAAAATTGTCCGAAGTGTCCGCCATAATGTCGCAGTCACGAAAAAAATCGCTGATCGCCGCCATTAGTAGTAAAAATAAATAAATAAATAAAAATGCAAAAAAACTATCCCCTATTTTGTAAACACTATAAATTTTGCGCAAACCAACCGATAAACGATTATTGCGATTTTTTTTACCAAAAATAGGTAGAAGAATACGTATCGGCCTAAACTGAGGAAAAAAAATGTTATATATGTTTTTGGGGGATATTTATTATAGCAAAAAGTAAAAAATATTGTTTTTTTTTCAAAAATGTCGCTCTATTTTTGTTTATAGCGCAAAAAATAAAAACCGCAGAGGTGATCAAATACCACCAAAAGAAAGCTCTATTTGTGGGGAAAAAAAGACGCCAATTTTGTTTGGGAGCCACGTCGCACGACCGCGCAATTGTCTGTTAAAGCGACGCAGTCCCGAACTGTAAAAACCCCTTGGGTCTTTAGGCAGCATTTTGGTCCGGGGCTTAAGTGGTTAATCGAAATAATGAGCAGTCCAACTTTGTTCCTTGTTGCCGTATGTGTACCAATGCTGCTGTGTATGGTACATTAGCAAATTACTGTTGTTGCTATATTTTGGATTTCTTTTATATCTTGGAAATAAAAAAACGTAATAAAAACGATTGAAAAAGAAAAACCACAGAGAGCAAACATTTATTACTAGAGATGAATACAAGAATAAATTCCGGAGACTACAGCTACAGAAAAGCAAGAGCACCTCCTTGTTAATTCCAAGGGAACTGCAGAAAGACTCACCTGTGTCTTGTTCTTGGTATCCAAGCAGCCACTCATCGGTCTCATAAACTGTTTCTGGGTGAGAAGGAAACTAGTAAACGGCAAACAAAAGAGAACATGACAATGGTGATCAGATATCACAAAGGGAGAGGCTGCAAGGGGGGGACACAGGAGGTAACATGGAGTATGGGGGTGAAACGGAATAAAACAGGAGGTTAGCAACAGATATCCAATAATACCAGGAAATAGGATTACAGGGGATTATTTAGTGCAAGTGTTGAACAGGCGTTGCTGTAAATTTAGTGGGGGGTCTGAGCTGCTATTTGGCTCAGACTAATATGATAAATGGCAAATTTAGCCTCTAATCCAGCCATGGCTGTGATGAGAGTTCCATCATTGTTCGCCTGGGGGTGTCATTACCACCCCAGGCCAAGGGTGGCAGCAGCAAGGCCAGGGTGCATTAGGTGTTCCCCTCAGCGGCGAATCAGTGGGAATGGTCGCCCCGCTGTGCATGCTGGGGAGGGGTACTTAAGGGATAGACGCCATTGGCGTGGGGGCCATTGTTCGGGCCTCGTGGCCCGCCTGGCCCGAGGTGTGTGTCCTGAATCCTGACTCCGTGACCACGTTGGTGGGGTCTTGGCTTTGCCTGGTAGGCCCAGTAGTCAGACTGGGGCCTGCTTTTTCAGAGGTGATCCTGTACCGTCCGTCCTGCGGGAGGAGGTCGCTTGATGAAGGAAGCCAGGGGAGGACCTATCCTGGAGAGGACCATGCAAGAAGCTGGTACCTTGGGAGAAGGCCTTGAAACTTCATCGAAGGATGTACCAAACACTGAGAGCTTGACGGTGTTGCCTGTCTGGCCTAAAGTTCTATCAGAGTTAAAGGGTTTGTAAAGGATTTTTTTTTTTTATCTTAATAGCTTCCTTTACCTTAATGCAGTGCTGTTTTCATGTCCTCATTGTTCGTTTTCGCTCTCAAGTTGCTGTAATTCTTCTCTGATCTCCACACTTCCTGGTTGTCTGTTTCCTGATAACCACAGTACTGGGAGCTTTCTCTCTGTGGTCACTAATCAAGGAGGTGTGATTACTGTGTGTCTAAAACCCCTCAGCACCAATCAGTTTCATTTTCCAAACCATCACTGCCCTGTATCACTGCTCTGTACAACAGAGAGGCAGCAAACAACATGCAAAAACGAAACTAGAAACATTATATGATTGATTTTTATCTATTTTTAATCGTTTGTAAAAGGAATCAGTTAACTATTATGTCTCTATACCCTGTAAACAGTCATTTCAGCAAAAAAAAAAAAAAAAAAAGTTCCTTTACAACTCCTTTAAGTTGGAGAGATCCGGGTGCTGAATCCTGTAGCAGGGGATTCTGGACCAAAAGTGTCTCCTCATAAAGGCTCTGTGACAGAGACTGTACTTTATCCCTCTCACGGCTGCTAGGCCAGTGAGACACCATCGGACACTTTTGACACCATTTTGGGACCATTGTCATTTTTACAGCGAGGGTGGGTAACACAGAAAAGACTTGTTAACAGGCCCAAGAAAAAAACTGCAGAAAAACCGTGGACTATTTGCAGCTTAACCACTTAAGGACCGGACCAATATGCAGCTAAATGACCCAAGGGTTTTTTACAATTCGGCACTGCGTCGCTTTAACAGACAATTGCACGGTCGTGCGACGTGGCTCCCAAACAAAATTGGCGTCCTTTTTTCCCCACAAATAGAGCTTTCTTTTGGTGGTATTTGATCACCTCTGCGGTTTTTATTTTTTGCGCTATAAACAAAAATAGAGTGACAATTTTGAAAAAAATTCAATATTTTTTACTTTTTGCTATAATAAATATCCCCCAAAAACATATCTAAAAAAAAAAATTTTCCTCAGTTTAGGCCGATACGTATTCGTCTACCTATTTTTGGTAAAAAAAAAAATCGCAATAAGCGTTTATCGATTGGTTTGCGCAAAATTTATAGCGTTTACAAAATAGGGGATAGTTTTATTGCATTTTTATAAATTTTTTTTTTTTTACTACTAATGGCGGCGATCAGCGATTTTTTTTCGTGACTGCGACATTATGGCGGACACTTTTGACACATTTTTGGGACCACTGTCATTTTCACAGCAAAAAATGCATTTAAATTGCATTCTTTATTGTGAAAATGACAGTTGCAGTTTGGGAGTTAACCACAAGAGGGCGCTGAACGTGTTAGGCTTCACCTAGTGTGTGTTTACAACAGTAGAGGGGTGTGGCTGTAGGACTAACATCATCAATTGTCCCTCCCCTATAAAAGGGATCACTCGATCGATGCGCCGCCACAGTGAAGCACGGGGAAGCCGTGTTTACATACGGCTCTCCCCGTTCTTCAGCTCCGGGGAGCGATCGAAGGGATCGCTCCCCGAGGGGATCCGACCGCCGCATGTAGCGGGGGGGGTCCCGATCGGACCCCCGACCCACGTCTAGGCAGGCACGTACAGGTACGTTGATGTGCCTGTCCGTACCATTCTTCCGACGTATATCTACATGCGGCGGTCGGGAAGTGGTTAAAGAGTCACCGGAAGGACCTTATGCTTGAATCTGATATCAGAAGATTCTGAAACCTACACCTGAAGAATGTGTGAATGGATGACAGCATTGTAAAAGTTGCTTGATGCTGAAAAGTCCAAGAAGCACACAGATCTAGTGTGCGTGTGCCTTGACAGTGAAGAGTGGAACCCAATGCTTGACCATAAGCTTGGATGGGCCACCTACTGGTGGGACAAGGAGCGGTGGTGAATCCTTACTGGGTCCATATGGGATGACAAAAAGGAATCAGTCTTCCTGAAAGAAGAAGTGGTGGAGAAACAGACCTGCACAGCCGAGCCTCATCCAGACAATGGAGAGGATTTTTCTTTTGTTCAACTAGAGCTGGAAAGAGGGGTATCTCCCTTATGACCCATGTGATTAGGGGGGGGGCAGGCTTGGATCCTTCCAGGAGCTCAGGACAAACTTTAGATTGCCGACCTCTATGCATTTTTATTACTTGCTACTTAAACACGCTGTAGACGCACAGGGGGAGGCTGATGTCTGGTCCTTGGACTCAGCGTCTGTCTTTAATCATGTGGTCGAAGTGGACACGTTTAAAGGCCTTATCTCATGTTGCTATGCCATGCTTCTAAATCTCTTTCTACCGGGGGCCCCTTTGAGGGCGATGGCCCGGTGGGAACAAGATGTGGGGGCATTTGAGGAGGGGCAGTGGGAGGAGGCCTTGCAGGCGGTTCCCACGTGCTCCCTGAACGTGTCGCACAGAATGTCCTTCTAAGAGTGCACTACACGCCGGCTAGGCTGGCACGAATGGGGCTGGGGGTGGATCCAACCTGCGTTAGGTTCAGTAGAGATCATGGTGATCTTATTCACCTGCTGTGGCGCTGCCCGAAACTACATTTATATTGGACAAAGGTCATTGATACACTTAATGGGGCTTTCCAGGTTGAGATACCACTAGACCCCAAGCCCTGTTTGCTGGGGGTGGGAGACGCCCTGCTGGAAGAGGGGGTGTCGGGGCAAGCTATTAGTAGAGCACTATTTCAGGCCCGATTGATGATACTGAGACACTGGAAGGACACTGAGCCACCCACGGCACACGAATGGATCAAACAGATGGGAGTTACATTAAGGTTGGAAAAAGTTGTATATCAACATAGAGGGTCCAGCTCCAAGTTTGAAAAATTATGGGCCCCTTGGCTCAATGTTCCAGGTCTGGCCCCGATAGATTTGGTGTATGACAGTCTATTTTAGGGATGAGGGGGGGATTTTTAGACTCGGATAAATTACTGTCTGGTTAGCACAGGACATACCGTACCGGGATGTACGGGGGGGAGGGGGGGCGGCTATGTGGGCAATTGTGATTTGACTGCTGGGGAGGTTGACTGTGTAGGGACAAATGTATCTAATGTTTTTCCTTGGTTCTTGTTTCATGTAAATGCTTTTGGTGGGGTACCTATTTTCTGATGTATGGATGTGCTGCGTCACATCGAATATGGGTAATGTTTTTGCTCTGGAGCTCTTTACTTGTACTGTCATTTTGGTTCAATAAAAACCTTTGTTTGATAAAAAAAAAAAAGAGCTGGAAAGAGGGACAGGAGAAAAATATCCTGGATGAGGTGAAAGGAAGAAACTAGACAAGAAGGAAGCCCTCAGCCTTAACATCACCTTGTCTTATGCAGAACCTGAAAAGGTTCCTTGCCGGATAAAGTCAGCAGTTCCGACACTCGCTTGCAGAGGTGATGGCTACAACAACCTTGTGGATGAGAGTAGAGAGAGGAGAATCTCTACTGCAAGGGTGTCAAACTCAATTTCATTGTGGGCCGCATCAGCATGACGATTGCCCTCAAACGGCCCGGGTTTATTTCTGTAAGATTAGATGTCCAGTGCATCCCCTCTCCTTTACATTAGATGTCAGGAGCACCACCATCAAAAGTTGAGTCTCCCACTCTCCCTTACATTACAGTGCACCCCCTTACCTTATGCTGCTGCTGGGAAGAAGCTGGATGCATTGCTTGAAAGCAGAAAGTAAGGACCAGACGAGGGCTGGAGCTCTCCAGCAGCTGCAGAGAAGGTGCGAGGGCCACATGATATGGCCTGGGGGGGCCGGATTTGGCCCGCGGGCCTTGTGTTTGACACCTGTGCTCTACTGGGTTCAAATGACAGAATCTGAAGTGCAGAGAGAAATTTAGAATCCACGGTCAATGCATGAAAAATACCATTTGAATTAAAAAAAATTTACTGTAGTATATGCTGAAAGAATATAAATGTTAAATCCTCACAGCACCGAGGCCCTCCTATTCAGCAGCCATTTAATGTAGTCAATCCAAGGCGCCATAACCCCCGTCTAAGCTGACAAACAGTGAAACAGGGGAGCTTCCTTTGAATTGGGTTATAGTCAATGGGAACATAGAGCCTCCTGGCAGGATTCCCAGAACTCTACTGAACAGAAGAGCTGCTCTGATAATGTCTACATTCTGAGAGAAGAAAAACTTTTCCAGCCTTTAGCACCTAAACAAAGCTGTGATTTCCTTCACAAGTTTAACGACCCCCATGTTCCATATTACCCTTGGGGGGGGGTTTAGAGAGGAATTTGGACTTTGTGCTTTCTTCTGTACTGTAATGAATGTTTTTTTATAAAGTAGCTGAATGCATAATGACCTGTGTGTACAATAAGTTGAGTAGACCCAAATGTTGTAATAATTTAGGCCTGCATGTATTGGGTGGGAAAAAAGGGAGGGAGATAGGAAAAGGAAATGAAAGAGATAGAAAGAATAGCAAAAGGGAAAAAAAGAGAGGTAAGAATGACAAAGAGGGAAAGGGAAAAAGATGGAGAGAGCAAGTGAGTGGAAGGAGAGGAAGAATTTGGAGCTGAAAAAGCGGGGAGGGAGAGAGAGAGCGCAAGAGGGAGAGAGAGAGCTTGCGAGAGAGAGAGAGAGAGAGAGAGAGAGAGAGAGAGAGAGAGAGAGAAAGCGAGAGAGCGCGTGAGAGGAAGAGAGCGAGCGCGCGAGAGGGAGGGAGAGAGCGCGCGAGAGGGAGGGAGAGAGCGCGCGAGAGGGAGGGAGCGCGAGAGAGAGGGAGGGAGCGTGCGCGAGTTGGAGGGAGAGAGCGCGCGCCAGAGGGAGGGGGAGAGCGCGCGCCAGATGGAGGGAGAGAGTGCGCGCGAGTTGGAAGGAGAGAGCGCACGCCAGAGGGAGGGAGAGAGCGCGCGCCAGAGGGAGGGAGAGAGCGCGCGCCAGAGGGAGGGAGAGAGCGCGCGCCAGAGGGAGGGAGAGAGCGCGCGAGAGAGAGAGAACGCGAATTGCTTTCAAGCAATGCATCCAGCTTCTTCCCAGCAGCAGTCTAAGGAAAGGAGGGTGCACTGTGATGCAAGACAGAGTGGGGGACTCAACTTCTGATGGTGGGGGGGCTCTTGACATCTAATGTAAGGGGAGGGATGCCCTAGACACCTAATCTTACACTAAGTCAGTGTAGTGGGAAAAGTCTGTCCCCATTCTACATACTGTACTTTTTAGGCTGTAAAATTTGAAACAGTATGGCAACCCCAGAGCCTACATTTGTAATAACAAATCAGCAAAGACTGCTTCCATATTTCTTCCCCTTTAAGGGAACTAATATGACTGTAAAAAGTGTATTTAAATCAATACAGAAGCTGATAATTGTTATAACAAAATAAAATTTAATGACACATAAAAACTATCCATTGGATAGACTCAGAGTAAGTGCCGTTCTCTGGGAGGATCTGCTCAGTCTCTTATATTGTAGTTGCGGATTTTAGAGGTGCTGTGTGTCCCTCTGCCCCTCGTGTGCTTTGCCGTCACTGGTCGTCCCGTCCTGTCTGGACTTTTCCTAATTGCAGTTTGTGGTGTCACAGTAGGAGGGCCTTTCTTGTGATTACCCGTCTGAGTCTTACCAGGGAGTGCTGTGAGTTAAAAACAGAAAAAATTAGCACACAGCATTACCGAACCGATAAAAGGAATTCTGCTCGATTTACAAGATCAGTATAAATGCAGCTTCATAAAACGCTTATATATTTATAGCCTTTCATAAGTAAAAAAATAAAAAAACAGGTTTCACTGCAATACTCTCCATATCCCAGGCGCTGTCCCCAGCTCACCGTTCTACAATCCAGGGATGGTCACCCAGCATCATTTAAAGGAGTTGTAAAGGCAGAAGGTTTATCTTATTGCATTCTATGCATTATAAAAAAAAAACTTCTGTGTGTAGCTAGAAAATTACTTAGAACCCCCAAACATTATATATACTTTTTTTTAGCAGAGACCCTAGAGAATAAAATGGCAGTTGTTGCAATATTTTATGTTGCACTGTATTTGCGCAGCGGTCTTGCAAATGCATTTTTTTTTTAAAACATACACTTTCATGAATTAAAAGAAAAATCAAAAAACAGTAAAGTTAGCCCAATTGTTTTGTATAGTGTAAAAGATAACGTTACGCCGAGTACATAGATACCCAACATGTCATATTTTAAAATTGTGTACACTTGTGGAACGGCGACACACCTGTTAGGTATTTTTTTGGAGGGATCTGGGGTCTAGAAGACCCCAAATCCCTCCTTTGCACTTAAAGCGGGGGTTCACCCTAAAAAAAATTAGATTGAGGCCAATTGTGGGAAGCACAATCGGGTGTTTTTTTTTTTAAATCGAAGCAGTTCATACCGTTTTAGAGATAGATGTTCTCCGCGGCTTCCGGGTATGGTCTTCGGGACTGGGTGTTCCTATTTGATTGACAGCCTTCCGACCGTCGCATACATCGCGTCACGATTTGCCGAAAGAAGCCGAACGTCGGTGTGGCTCTATACGGCGCCTGTGCACCGACGTTCGGCTACTTTCGGCAACTCGTGACGTGCTGTATGCAACGGTCGGAAGGCTGTCAATCAAATAGGAACAATAGGAATCAAATAGGAACGCCCAGTCCCACAGCCCATACCCGGAAGTGGCGGGAGAACATCTATCTCTAAAACGGTAAGTACGGCATTGATTTAAAAAAAAAAAACACCCGATTGTGCTTCCCACAATTAGCCTCAATCTAATGTTAAACATTTGTTTTTCGGGTGAACCCCCGCTTTAAAAGCATTTAAAAAACACCAAGTTTGGCTGTTTTGAATACTGACATTTTTTTTAAAATCTGGTGCCTTTAATGCTTCAGTAAACCAGAAGCGATGTGATCACATCGCTTTTGGGTTACTAGATCCGATCAAAGCCAATTCCAGCTTTTTACAGGTCGCCAGCCAGCCGACGGACATGCCGGCTGGTCACTCTGGCCTCCAAGTGGGACGAGAGAGCCCAGACGAGCAGCAGAAGGCGGCGGTGGGGGGGTTTGCGCCTCCTCCTGCTGCTTGTAATAACAGCCAAGCGGCTGATTAGCTGCATCGGTTGTTATTACAAGAAAATCAGCTCTAAAAAACGGTACCGGGGTCACCCCGGTACAACCACATGAAGCAGAAGGCCACATGTATGCATTACGTTGGCATTGAGGGGTTAATGATACGCACTTCCTATCTCACCACCATGCACAAGTCAGTTGGTACACAGCAGCTGCTGAGTAATGAGTACAAGTAGATGTATGATTTACCAGCACTCAGCAATGTGTAGCATTTCACCCAGACAGATAACTTGTAATAGCCCAATAGCCTGATGTGAACACTGTTGACATTGTGTCTGATGGGGAAGTGCACAGATAACCCAGTGACAGCTCCATGCTGGGTGAGGCAATAACATGGCAAATAGATGGCCCTCTCAGGCTTCTGCAATGCTCTTTCACTCTTTCAACATACAGGTGTGCAGGGCCAAAGCTGAAATATCAGAGCAGTAAGTACAGTGGGTATGGAAAAGAATCACCCCACTTTAAAATAATTACATTTTGTTGCTTTGCAGCCTGAAATGAAGACAGACCCAGTTTTCGTTTTTTTTAATTATTATCCAGCTCTATTTAGGCCCCATTCACACGAGGCAGACTCCGTTCCTACGGAGTCCGCCTGCTCCCGTCAGCTCAGCGGGAGATCAGTCCGCAGATCTCCGCTGAGCCGACAGGTGACAAGCTCCTCTCTGCTCACCGAGCGGGGAGGGGCTTGTCGGGCACCGCTGTCTCCTGTGGAGCGATCTGATTAAAAACGGACAGCATGTCCATTTTCATCAGATCTTACCCGATCCGCATGGACGGATGGGGACGTGCCCCCCATACGTCTGTTTTTAGCGGATCGGATGTCAGCGGACATGTCTGCGCTGACATCCGACGCTCCATAGGATGCATGGAGCGGCCATTCAGGTCCGCCGTCAAAACTGACAGGCGGACCCGAACGGTCCGTCATGTGAATGAGGACTTACTCTACTTTAGTGCAACTTATAACATCCATGTGAAAGATATAACACCAACATGTCAGAAAACAAATAAAAACAAATTCAAAAACAGAATCACTGAGTTGGAAAAAGGATCACCCCCTTGTGTCAGTATTTTTTCGAACTGCATTTTGCTTTAATTCCAGCCTTTAGTGTGTTGGGATTTGTCTCTACTAACTTTACACTTTATCCTTTACACTTTAAACGTTATACTTTATCTAAACTTTGCAATATTTGTCCACTCTTCTTTGCAGAACTGCTCAAGTTCAGTTACATTTGATGGTGACCATTGGTGGACTGCAGTCTTCAAGTCATTCCAAACATTATCAATGAGGTTTAAGTCTGGTCTCTGACTAGGCCATGTAAGGACATTCACCTTTTTCTCCTTCAGCCACTGTGTGGTCATTGTTGCTGTGTGCTTTGGGTCATTGTTATGTTGGAAGGTAAACTTAAATGTGGCCCAAGACAATTCCTCTTCTTCTTCCCAGAGCCAAAGCTTATTTAAAATGGTCTGTTGCAAAGTGGAAAACTGTTCTGTAGTCAAAACGAATCAAATTTGACATTCTTTTTGGGCGCCGTGTCCTCCAGACTAATGAAGAAAGGGACCTTGTCATCAGCGCTCAGTTAAAAAGTCATTATCTCTGATGGTATGGGGGTGCATTAGTGAATATGAAATGGGCAGCTTGCACATCTGGAAGTGCACTATCAATGCTGAAAGATATATCCAGGTATTAGAGCAGCATATGCTTCTATCCGGCAACATATATTTTTTCAGGGAAGGTCTTGCATATTTCAGCAGAACAATGCTAAACTGCATACTGCATCTTTCACGACAACATGGATTAATAGAAGAGTCCGGGTGCTTAACTGGCCTGCCTGCAGTCAAGACCTTTCACTATTTCAAAATATTTGGTGCAACGAAAAATACAATAAAGACAACCCAGAACTGTTGAGCAGTTAGAATCCCTTATCAGGCAAGAATGCAGGCTGAACAGTTATTTTCTGAAGAATCATTTGGTTGGTTATTTTGGTGCGCATTTGTGTCTGTATCTGGATTTCCATTAAGTCTAATTTAGAAAACGACGGTTAATTGTTAACCCTTGAATATACTGTGTAAAAGCGGAAATTATTCTTTCCTTTAGTGCTTATTGATTCTACTAAGTACATCTACCATTGGTAAACACTACCAAGCCATATGGCCTTTTTTATGCACCTCTGTATTACACATGAGGAGACTTTATGTTTAAAGTGGAACTTTACCCGTAACAACTTGATAAAAACGTATGCTCTTTAGCAAGGAACATACGTTCCACTGGCTGCCCGTGGCACAACGGTCTCAGTTCAAGACGGGGTGTCTTGTGCATAAGGCCATCCATGGTTTTGGACCGGGCTATCTCAGAGAAAAATTCATCAGACATGTGCCTACCAGATCCCTGCGGTCTGAGAATTTGGCTTTGTTGAACATCCCCAAATTTGCTAAAAACAAATGTGGTGGGAGGACCCTGGAAGTTCAAGGAGCTCAGTTCTGGAACTCCTTGCCCCTTCACATAAGACTGGAAAATGATCTCCTAAAGTTTAGGAGATTGTTAAAAACATGGCTATATATCCAGGCTTTCGGGGTGACTTAAATATTAAGTATTCTAATAGCTCAAAAATTTTATATATTTAACTTTGTATGTTTTATATTTTCCTTTTCGCTGATTGTTATTGTTTTATTGTCACTTGTTTGGTCGATGTAGTTTTTGCCCCTTTTCTGTTCTGTTTTTATCCCGCCAGCGCATCGAGGCACGTGTGTAAGACTGCGCTGTTGTTTTATAAGCATTTTAATAAATAAATAATATAAATAAATAATAATAATTATGCTACCAAAATCCCTCCTTTGCACTTAAAAGTATTCAAAACACAAAAATCTTTATCTTTTTTTTTTAAATCAGTGCCATTGGCAGCCAAGTAAACGGGAAGCGATGTCATCACTTTTGGGTTACTAGAGCGGAGACCCGATTGAAGCCGTTACTGGCTTCATTTGGGTCTTCGGCCAGCCGTCGGAGGTGTCGACTGGTCGCTCGGGCCTCCTGATGTGACGGGAGAGACCAGGATAGCCACGGAAGTGGGACGTCCACTACCGCTCCTTGGGATAGCTTTTAGCCGCATCGGTTGTCATTACTAAAAAGCCAACCGCTGGCTCCAGAAAACGGTACCGGGGTGATATGTGCAGCTGTATGCATCAACCCTGGTATAAACCCTTCAACCCGAGATCACATATTTGCGTAAGGTCGGCGTAAGGGGTTAAAATGACCATATTGTTTTTTTAAATTATACATTTTCTCATTTCAAACATTTGATATGTTTTCTACTTTCTGGTCCTTTTGTTGTGTGCTTTACTAAGGATAATGCAGCTACAATAACCACAGAAAAACTTGGGTAAACAATACATTTGAATGGCACCACTGAAAAAATTAGTATATGTGTTTAGAGGAAAATTAAAAATGCATATAAACACAGGATTGACGCTGCCAATCTGAATGAGGACTTCGTTATATTTTGTGTCTTTGTGTCTGGACTGATTCTGGTCAGAGAGATTAAACTACTTATTTTTTTTTACTTTAATGCATTCTATGCATTAGGGTAAAAAAAACCTTCTGCATGCAGCCCCCCCCCTTATTACTTACCTGAGCCTGATCTCAATCCAACGATGTTCATCATTGGACAGAGAGGCATCAAAGCCAGTGAGGAGAGAGCGGAGGGCGGGGCCGACCCTGCTAGGCTAGTAGTTATTTTATATCACGAAGAAGAGTAACAGGAGGAGCTGTAACACACAAAGGTGAGGGGATAACCCAAAACTTCAAGAAGAGTGTCAGGAATTATCTCAGGGCTTTTGATCTCTTGCAGCCTTGTTCATTCACTTTCTGTCTACATGCACTCACTTCAGAATCAGCTGCACGTCATTGCTCTGGACAGGTACTATATGAGTCATTCTAACTCAGAACATAAGTTACTATTGATTAGTCCATTAACATTAATATACCAAACAGTTCTTGCTAATGAACAAGTCCTCCAAACTTCGATTTGAACAATAAATCCCATGCTGCCCGTATATGTTTTGCATCATATGTCTCCAGCGACAATAATTAGGACATAGATTGTGTTAGAAAGCCAAATGGGGAGGAAGGGATTGCAGCTCGCACAGCTCTTGTACACAGATAACGCAAGTTATTTGTGCAATACAGTCCACATAAACCGTAAAGTAAACACGGCTCGGGAACTGAAGGTAATGACCTGCAATAACACCTCTGGTCTGATCATCTGGACATACTCGGCAGCAAATAGAATTATAAAGAGTGTAATAAAAAAATAAAAAAATGCCTGAAAAGAGGAGTATGTCTGGACAACCAATCAGCTTCAAACTGTGTGTCTCACTAGAGAAATGACAAAACAGAATCAGAATTAATCATTTTGGATCTCAAGTTTTAAAAAGTGGTTGCAGATAGATATTTAAAGCAAAATTCCAGGTATGGATATTTTATACATAGTTATGTTGGTCCAGCTTAAACCAACGTAGCTATGTGTATACCATACCTGGCCGATGACCATGGAAGCTGGAAATCACTGACGCTGCTTTTCCAGTGATCTCCACTTGCTATTGGGTCCCGTGCCGAGCTGTCCCCCCTTGACAATTACTAAATACAGGAGGTCAGCTATTCAACATTCGCACCATTCAGAGAATGCTTTACATTTTCTGAATGAATTTAAAGCGTTCTCTGATTGGATGAGGTGGAGAGCATGACGTCACTACCCCAGCTCTCGAATTTGTCCAATCAGATTATGCTTTGTATTTATTCACAATATGTCTGGCAACCTGCATTTTCAGGTAGGTGTTTTCACTTATTTTACAACACTAATCCTAGCCTTAAAATGTAAGGTTCTGAATCTTTACATTTAATCTTTAGGCTGCATTCACACCTGAGCGTAGCGTTTTGCCGCGTTTTTTACCATGTTTTGCGGCGTTTTTTACCGCGATTTTGGACAGGTCTAGGGTCACCAATGTTAAAAACAGAAAAACGCCCAAATACGCTCAATTCGAGGGACAAAAAAGGGTCCAGAACTTGTTTGAGCTTCAGGCGTTCGGCGTCAGGCGTTTCGGAGTGGAGATGTGAACCATCTCCATTGAAAATAATGTATTTTTTCCCCTCTAGCGTTTTGGAGCTTCATGCGACAAAACTCTCAGGCCCCATACACACCATAGAATCCATCCGCAGATAAATCCCAGCAAATGGGTTTCAGCGGATAGATCCTATGGTGTGTACACGCCAGCGGATCTTTTTCCGCGGATATATCTCCCCTGGGATGGATTCCAGCAGATCGAATATTTGCTGACATGCACAACATATCCATCTGCTGGAGTCCATCCCAACGGATGGATCCGCTGGTCTGTACAGACTCACCGAATCCATCCGTCCGAAGGGATCCCCCGCATGCGTCGCAATGATTCAACGCATGCGTGGAATTCCTTATATGACAGCGTCGCGCACGTCGCCGCGTCATAATCGCGGCGACGGCGCGACACGTCATCGCCAGAGGATTTCGGCGCGGATTTCAATGCGATGGTGAGTACACTCCATCGCATTAAAATCTGCTGAAATCCTCGAGAGGATTTATCCGCGGAAACGGTCCGCTGGACCGTATCCGCGGATAAATCCTCCCGTGTGTATGGGGCCTCAGGTGTGAATGCAGCCTTAGTATCTTTTAATTATCTAGGACAGTATCTGGATTCTCACCTTGCTCAGTTGCTTCCTGGGAGCTGAGGAGAGACAGACTTGACCCCATGTCCAATATCTTCCAAACTTCCTGCAAAGATGTATCGCCCTCTGTCAGTGAGGCTGCTGAACGCAAGGAACGGGCGCTGCTCACGTGATTCACACTGGGTGATTGTAACAGGTTCTCTTTATGTGTTGGTTTTGCTTGAGTAGTCTGTAATAATAACACACCATTTTTCTTATTGACAAAACAAAATTTGTTAAATTTTAATAGATACTTGTCAATGGAAGTCCTGTGTAAGGCGCGTCTTGTTCATTTAACCATAGTCCCCATCAGAGCCCTGCTAACCAACTTCCTAATACTGTATGTTATAACACTCCCATTATGCCTAAAGTGGATCTAAATCCAAAACACTTTTTACCTTAAAAAGGAGCTCCAGCCCCTCCTTCCCCCCAGGTGTGCGAGCTGCAATCCCCAAATACTGTAGCGGCTCACTTTATATATTAGGGAACTTGCCTGTCCAGGGATCCCGCAATATTTGCACCCAAGCCAATTCTTCAATCGACTATTGGGTGCTGGCACCATCCTGACTATGGGAAACCTTTCGGCTTCACAGACAGTTTTCTATTACACTTTGTGAGTGAATGCTGTACTTTGTGAATGGGACCCGTGAAGTGTCCTAGAAGGCTGCAGGGGAAGCAGACTTTCAGGGGAACAGAGCCGGAAGTGGGAGTGGGTACCTATCAAAACCAGGTACCCACTCCCCCCCCAAAAAGGTGCTAAATGTGGCAGTGGAGGGAGGAAAAAAGGCAGGCAAGTGGAGCTTTCCCTTTTGGGTGGAACTCAGCTTTAATGCATTCCTTACATTAAGGTAAAAAATGTTTAGGCATCAATATCCCCTCCCCCCCCCTTCTTACCTGAGCCCTTCATTCTACTCTTTAACACAGCAGAGTTGCAGAAAAGATGTTCATCCTACTGAGATACTAGCTGAAAACTGAGGCATGCTGGTAGTGGGAGGAGTTAATTTAATTTTTTTTGTCGGTGTCCAATCCTCCTGTAGGCTGCAGCATAACCCAAAAATGTAAAGACGTCCTGTGTCCCTCAATGAACGAGAAAGAAAGGATAAACATTTATTGGACGTCTCTTGCTGCTGGTTCAAGAATCTCGCTCATCACTTATGGATCAGTGTTGGAGTGAGCTCAATGTGTAGAACATTAGAGACAGAAATCCTGATACTTACTTCAATTAGAGCTGTATTGCCTATGGCAGTGATGGGGAACCTTGGCACCCCAGATGTTTTGGAACTACATTTCCCATGATGCTCGGCTACACCACAGAATGCATGATTGTAGTTCCAAAACATCTGGGGTGGCAAGGTTCACCATCACTGGCCTATGAAATGACCCCAATTTTAAGTGCAATATTTAAAGAATTTTTTTTTTTTGAAACTCCAATAATGTATTTTCCAGTAAACCTTGCAAAGAATGTCAAGTTCATAAATCTGGAGACCCTCCAGATTTGAAATCTCTACTCAAAGGTCATATATAAGCTTAGGGCCTAAACATATTATGACTTGTTGTAACACAGACAACCGTGTGGCAGTATTATAAAGACAGCACAGACTGTGCCAACTGTCTGGATGGACACCACAGAACATGGAAATTTGTAGGACAAAGTTTAAGGCAACATAGAGATGCGGAGTTGCAATCAGAATATCTTATTACAGAGGAAGTATATGGGGTACTCTTGGCACAGTTGTGATAGTCGGCCCTGTCAGACACTTGCAGTCTGTGCCAATGGGAACAGAGACGGGACTGTAAGCTCTGAATGAACAATCATACAATTCGCTTTTGGCTCATCTAATGAAGAGGGAGACTGTGACACTGAAGACATGGCGATGCTTGCAGAATACTTAAAGTGTATGTAAACCCAAATAGTATTTTCCATTATGGTTGCCTCAGTTTTCCTAAGCAATTTATTTTGTGAATGGTTCTTACCTGGAGATCCTGCAAGTAAGATCACTTCCTGTTGCAGGATGACAGCACTAAATCACTGCCTCACAACTAGCAGCAGTGTTGTCAGCTTGCCATGCATGCTCCTTCAGTTTTACCCTGGGATCCCTGATAGGCACGGATTGGTGGCACTGATGGGTACTGAATTGTGGCACTGGGGGGGGATTTACTGTAATCAGGGCACTGATGACCAGTGCCCTGATTACCTGTTCAGGTGTCCTCTGCGAGGAAATGACCCTGATCGGTCAGTGTGAGGCAATGAGAGCCGATTACCAGCACTTTTGCATTTACCATGTGACTGGCTGGGATTGGACACAGCCGATCAGATGGTTAAAGAGCCGCTTCATCGGCTCTTCACAGAAATCAGGGTCACGCCGTGTTCTAGCAACATGGCACGGCCACAAAGGCCATGCTGCGCACCCCCGGGGCGCACTAGAGTGGCTGTTCTGGCGCGACGTCATATGGCGTCCACCCAGAACGAGGGCCACACTGTCCCTCCATCATTTGACGGTGGTTGGGCAGCAAGTGGTTAAAGTGCCAGTAAGCACTCCCATTAGTATCTGGGTTCAACATTTATAAACTGGAGCTGAATGGTACTTTTAAAAGCTTCAACAAAAGCTTGCTGAGAGCTCTGCAAATGCTTTGTCAAAGCTTGCTGTTCACTGCTCCTATACAAGCTGAAGCCCGCGTGAAACAGTCCTAAGTCAGATGTATGTCAACTGCAAGAATGGTGGAGAGAATTGGAATTTTTCTGGCAGAAAGACCAGAAAATAATGTTTATATGTATCTAAACTGAGCATTTAGCCATGTACCTGGAGATATGTTTTCATTACACAGCTTCTCTATATTCCTCTATGGTCAGAGACACAAGCGGAGTCATATCTGTGTATGGACCATTTACCTGCACTGCAGAGCTGTCACCGTGCCATTGGGGTTTGGCTCTGGTAGTGGTATGATCATCTGCAGACACTCTGGGAATTTTCTGGTACTGAGCAAACTGTAACTCCTGTAAAAAAAAATGGACAATAATGAGAATGCAAGCATATTGCTGCGAAGATGTTATATTGATTAGTGGGTGAACTGACCTACTTAAATCGAGCAAATATAATAAAAAGACTTCTTAATGCATTTGTATCATCATTTAAATTGCAGAATTGATTTTTAATGATTTTTTGCGTAAATGGGCAAAATATTTATACTAAATGCCACTTTTATACACAGACTATGCTGTGGCATTATCAGCAAAAAATTAAGAAATAAAGAAGAATAAATTATACCACGTCAGCTAAAAATTATTGTTTAGATAGAGAATCATTTCAAGGATCAGCCCACCCATATGTGATACTTCAGTTTTTGACAGATGATATAGAGTTAAACTCCTTTATAGTCCCCATCTCCTGGCAACGGGTGAGATCTTTGTACTAGGTTCCCAGGTCTGTACACCTGCTGTGTCCAAAAATGAGGGGCTCCAACCATCCCTGTGAGGAGTTCCCAGGTCTGTACATCTACTGTGCCCACTATGAGGGGTTTCCACAATCCCTGTGCCGAGTTCCCGGGTCTGTACACCTGCTCTACCCATTATGAGGGGCTCCCATTATTCCTGTGCTGAGTTCCTGGGTCTGTACACCTGCTGTGCCCATTATGAGGGGCTCCCACCATGTCTGTGCTGAGTTCCCGGGTCTGTACACCTGCTGTGCCCATTATGAGGGGTTCCCACCATGTCTGTGCTGAGTTCCCGGGTCTGTACACCTGCTATGCCCATTATGAGGGGCTCCCACCATCCCTATGCTGAGTTCCTGGGTCTGTACACCTGCTGTACCCATTATGAGGGGCTTCCACCATCCTTGTGCCATGTTCCCTGGTCTGTACAACTGCTGTGCCCATTATGAGGGGCTCCCAACATCTCTAAATGGAGTTCCAGGGACTGTACCTCTGCTGTGCCCATTATAAAGGAATTCCCATCTTTCCTGCTTTGAGTACTCAGGTCTGTACACCTGCTGTGCCCATTATGAAGGGTTCCCTCCTTTCCTTCAGATTTGTTTTTAACTTATATTATGGAGAATATAACAGAAGACACTTGTTTCCAAAATTACTATAAGATCTGAGCTTATTTTCGGGGAAACGCGGGTAGTAGGGTTGGAGTGAGAAAAATGCACATTACCTGTGATGTTAGCTGGTATTGAAGACTCTCTAGTGCTGAAAGGCGGCCCTGAGGTTCTGGTGCTTGAATCTTGGAGGGTGATGTTACGGTAACCAAATGTTTAGAAGTCTTTACTACAAAACAAGATATTATTAAAATCCATGTACAAATTTGGTACTGTGGAGTAAAAGTTCAGCATTGCTGGGAACTCAAACATGGCCTGAGCTTCAGCAACTGAACAGAGAGCATACCCAAAAGGCCACACAGTAAGCTAGATTCTGCATTATTAACACTGCCTGGCACACATCTGGCAGCCTGTTAAAGCTGAAATCCAGGTATGGATATTTGTGCATAGTTACATTAGTCCAGTGTGGACCAATGTAAGTATGCATATTCTAGCTCAGGGGTCTCCAAACTTTATAAGCAAGGGGCTAGTTTACCGCCCTTCAGGCTTTAGGGGGGCTGGACTGTGGCCAGTTGGAGTAGAAAATGCCCCATCATTAAAGCATCATCATTGGTTTTAATGGGAGAAATAATGCCCCATTGATGGTGTCAGTAGGAGGAATGGTGTCCTATCATTGGTGTCAGTTGGTGGAATATGGGCCAGATAAATGCAAACAAAGGGCCACATCCAGCACCTGGGCTGCAGTTTTTAGACCACTGTTCTAGCTGATGCCTGCAGAAGCATAGAATCACTGTAGTAGCAATCCCTACTACAGTGATCCTGGCTATCTTTTGGGTCCTGCGCCATTGGAAGAACCCCTTGTATTTTCCCTAAGGAATGCAAATTGTTCTTTAATTGGACACGGTGGGGAGGCAGGAAGGTAATGTCATCACTGGCATTCTCTCCAAATTATTCATTTAGAAAAATAGAAACCGTTCTCTCAATAGGTGCCAAATAGGTGCTGTTCCATGTGAGTGACACTCTGTGTTCACTCTATAGCAGGGCAGTTTTTTGGCATAAGACCTGGAAGATGGCTTCTGCGCTTCCACAGCCAGGTATGGAATTTGCATACTTTCATTGATCCAAGCTGGACTAATGCAACTATGCAAATCCATATCCCTGGCTCCTCTATTAGCTGAAATCCTCCTCAATCGATTCCACCCCCCCTCTACCCTCAATGCTGTAATCTTACAGTGCAGCGAGGGTTAACAGGGCTAATGGAGCTGTGATAGCAACTCGTCAAGAGAGCACAACTATGCCTGCCTTTTCAGCCCATCTCCTTCATTCATAGAAAGCTGTACTGTAGATTCTACAAATGAAACACAATCTACAAAGGGAGGACTGGCGGATCACTGAATGGTCTGGCCCCTTTATTCTTAGACACTGTATTACAACATCTATTAATGGAGGAGGTAGGCAAAAACGCTGGGTATAGCCACTATCACAGCTGCTCTTCTCCATGAAACCCCACTGCACCAGAAAATTACAGGATTTGTGGGGGGGATCAATGGAGGAAGACAAAGAATTTGCAGCACAAGGAACACATCCTACTGAGACTGTAAGTAATGTCCCTTGTGCTGATTGCTTTTTTTATTTATGACCAAACTTTGACGTCAACGATGCAAGGAAATGTAGTAGTTGTCTTGATATAATTTCAATTCCTTTATTTTTATTGTATGAACATAAGTAAATGTATAGGAATGCAAATTATGTATTCCTATACTTTTATTATATTTTAAGAGCCCTGCCTAAACACAACACACATAACCCATGTTAATACACCACAAAAAAAGTAAATGGGCCCTTAATGTTGGGCCCATTTAGGAAGAAAATTGCATGGCTTTGCTATGGTTGAGAACCACTAGTTTAGGTGGGTTATTTCCCTGCATCAGAAACAGAAATGAAATCCACAGATAGAGACAGATCAGTTGTTGGAAAAGGAACTTAGGCCCAGATTCACATAGAACTGCGGCGGCGTAACGTATCGTAGATACGTTACACCGCCGCAAGTTTTCATCGCAAGTGCCCGATTCACCAAGCACTTGCATGAAAACTTACGCTGGCGGCCTCCGGCGTAAGCTTGCGTAATTCAAATGGGCATGTGCCATTTAAATTAGGAGCGCTCCCGTGCTGAACCTACTGCGCATGCTCCGTTTTGAAATTCCCGCCGTGCTTTGCGCGAAGTGACGTCATTTTTTCGAACGGCGACGTGCGTAGCGTACTTTCGTATGCCCGGACGTCTTACGCAAGAACAAAAATGTTTTAAATTTAGACGCGGGAACGACGGCCATACTTTATACAGCACATACGTGGGCTGTGTAAAGTTAGGGCAGGGAAACTAGACTAGCGACGACGTACCGAACGCAAAAAACCGTTGTGGATCGCCGTAAAACCGAATTTGCATACCCGACGCTGGAATACGACGCGAACTCCACCCAGCGGCGCCCGCGGTATTGCATCCTAAGATCCGACAGTGTAAAACAATTACACCTGTCGGATCTAAGGGCTATCTATGCGTAACTGATTCTATGAATCAGTCGCATAGATACTCTGAGAGATACGACGGAGTATCTGAGATACTCCGTCGTATCTCTGCTGTGAATCTGGGCCAAAGTTATCTTTCAGCTCAGGAAACTTTAGTTATGCTGCATAGTGGTACATAATTATCTCTGAACAGAACAAGGCAGCAAAGTATGCATGTAGCCATACTGCCATCTTGTGGCCACTTATCAGAAGAGCACTGTGCAATAAATATTCAGTGCATTTCTCCACTAAGAGTCTAAGCCTAATGTACATGTAGTACCAGTTATACATCAATAAGGGCCCGTTTACATTATGTGTTGTGTTAACAAACAAGCATTAATGTAACATATTATAATGCGCTAGGGCAATACAGCACATCTTAAAGGGGTTGTAAAGGTACAATTTTTTCCCCCTAAATAGCTTCCTTTACCTTAGTGCAGTCCTCCTTCACTTATCCCTTTCTTCCATTTTGCTTTTAAATGTCCTTATTTCTTCTGAGAAATCCTCACTTCCTGTTCTTCTGTCTGTAACTCCACACAGTAATGCAAGGCTTTCTCCCTGGTGTGGAGTGTCGTGCTCGCCCCCCTCCCTTGGACTACAGGAGAGTCAGGACGCTCTCTACGTTGCAGATAGAGAAAGGAGCTGTGTGTTAGTGGGCGGCCTGACTCTCCTGTAGTCCAAGGGAGGGAGCGAGCACAAATCTCCACACCAGGGAGAAAGCCTCGCATTACTGAGTTACAGACAGAAGAACAGGAAGGGAGGATTTCTCAGAAGAAATAAGGACATTTAAAAAGCATAATGGAAGGATGAGGTAAGTGAAGGAGGACTGCACTAAGGTAAAGGAAGCTATTTAGGAAAAATTAATTTAATGCACAAGAAAGTACACAAGTAAGGGACCACACCACAATTCTTTAATTAATGTGCCTTGTGGTAATGTGCTGGTAAATGCCAATTTTACCCCACGTTACAACAACGCATCAGTACGAATGGGCCCTTAGATGTTTGCTCAAGTTTTGTTAAAAAGGAAGGAGGAAACTAAAATTTCCCTTGGATGCCATACTGAATGATCGTTTCTCACTAAGGTGGAGAACCAATTATAGATAATAACAGGGGCAACACTTTGGACAATATTCTTTAATCCTTAAGTGCCCTGTGATCTTTACCTTCTGCTGAGGCCAGCTCTGCTTGTAGTCGGTTCCCTATTTCAATCAGTTGTTGTTTCTCCATGCTGAGCTGAGAATTTTTTTTCAAAGCTTCTTTCAGTTTATTCATTAGTATGTAAGGATTGGTTAGTCCGTGACCCGATGTTGTAAGAGCGGCCAGTTGCTGCTGGAGGGTCAGTACCTCTTCACGTAGCTGTTTCACAGCTTCACTCTATTAGGAAACAAAATAAATGCTGAACAGAGTTTAGGGTCAACAAAACAGGAATTTGGTACTCACTGTTAAAAAATGCAATCTTTGGAAATCGGCAGCTTTGATTAAAAAAATACTGGGTGATCGTGCAATAAAGCTCATTGTTCAGGCATTTCCTGTTGAAAAGTGGCAACTATCGTCCAGTTGTGTTCCTGCGTTGTCACCCTGACACCTGGGGCTAAAGGTGGTCATGCTGACATAGGACTGCTTAGACATGGTCCACAGTTGTTACCATTAGGAAGTTGGTCCTGATCAAATGTGTAACTGATGTTGGAGTGAGTGCATGCAAGGAAGAAGTGGATGAAACGGGGACTTTCCCAAAGTCACTATTTACATATCTATGGGCTGGGCCTATTAAAGCGGAGTTCCACCCTATTTTACAACTTTTTTGCATTCGTTTTTACACTGCCCCCTTAAATACATTTGGGATGTTTTATTTTTGTCTTTTAAAAACTCACGTTTTTATCTGTGAGTGTCTTATTCCCCCGCCGCGGCGGAATGGCCCCCCCCCCGCCGCATCCAGCGCTGCTATGCCTCCTGGGATATGTGTCTCTTCAATCCCAGGAGGCTGGGCTGAACATCGCAGCCGTGGATGAACATCTCGGGGGGCGGGAGGGAGGGAGGGCAGTGCCGCCCATAGAGGTGGTGTCCTTCCTCTTCTCCCTCTCCAACTCCTCCCCCGTCCTAGCTCCTCCACCCGTCCTAGCTCCGCCCCCGTCCTAGCTTCTCCACCCGTCCGTCACCGCCGCCCCCGTCCTCCTCCCTCCACCACCCGCCCACCTGCCATCTGTCTCCGATGCACGGAGATACAGATCATCAGGCAGAGAGAGCGAGTCTCACTCTGTCTGTGTAGATCTGTATGTGAGAGCACCGAGCATAGTACAGCCCCGCCTCCCTGTACATTGCAACAGAGCTCTGCACTGTGTGTTACAATTCTAGTGCAGGGAGGCGGGGCTGTACTATGATCACTGTACTCACATACAGATCTACACAGACAGAGATCCGCTCTGTATGCCTGATCATCTGTACCTCCCCCCACTCTGCACATAATGTCACCGCACTGTCACCACACTAACATCACCACACTAACATCACCGCACTGTCACCGCACTGTCACCGCACTAACATCACCACACTAACATCACCGCACTAACATCACCACACTAACATCACCGCACTGTCACCGCACTGTCACCGCACTAACATCACCGCACTGTCACCGCACTAACATCACCGCACTGTCACCGCACTAACATCACCGCACTAACATCACCACACTAACATCACCACACTAACATCACCGCACTAACATCACCGCACTAACATCACCGCACTAACATCACCGCACTAACATCACCGCACTAATGTCACCGCACTAACATCACCACCGCACTAACATCACCACCGCACTAACATCACTGCACTAACATCACAGCACTAACATCACCGCACTAACATCACCGCACTAACATCACCGCACTAATGTCACCGCACTAACATCACCACCGCACTAACATCACCACCGCACTAACATCACTGCACTAACATCACAGCACTAACATCACCGCACTAACATCGCAGCACTAACATCACCGCACTAACATCACCGCACTAATGTCACCACACTAACATCACCACCGCACTAACATCACTGCACTAATGTCACCGCACTAACATCACAACACTAACATCACAGCACTAACATCACCGCACTAACATCGCAACACTAACATCGCAGCACTAACATCACCGCACTAACATCGCAGCACTAACATCACCACCGCACTAACATCACCGCACTAACGTCACAGCACTAACATCACAGCATTAACATCACAGCATTAACATCACAGCACTAACATCACCGCACTAACATCACCGCACTAACATCGCAGCACTAACATCGCAGCACTAACATCGCAGCACTAACATCACCGCACTAACATCACCGCACTAACATCACCGCACTAACATCACCACCGCACTAACGTCACCTCACTAATGTCACTGCACTAACATCACCGCACTGTCACCGCACTAACATCACCGCACTAACATCACCGCACTAACATCACCGCACTAACATCACCGCACTAATGTCACCGCACTAACATCACCACCGCACTAACATCACCGCACTAATGTCACCGCACTAACATCACAGCACTAACATCACAGCACTAACATCACCGCACTAACATCACCGCACTAACATCACCGCACTAACATCACCGCACTAACATCACCGCACTAATGTCACCGCACTAACATCACCACCGCACTAACATCACCGCACTAACATCACCGCACTAATGTCACCGCACTAACATCACAGCACTAACATCACAGCACTAACATCACAGCACTAACATCACAGCACTAACATCACAGCACTAACGTCACCGCACTAATGTCACAGCACTAACATCACAGCACTAACATCACAGCAATAACATCACAGCACTAACATCACCGCACTAACATCGCAGCACTAACATCGCAGCACTAACATCACCGCACTAACATCACCGCACTAACATCACCGCACTAACAAAATGAATTGATTGACAGTGCACATGTCTGGTATATGTATACACACCACATATATAACAAGAGATATATATCATCTTGTCATGTAGATATATCTGCACAGGAACAAATTATTTCTTATATTTACTGGTTCCTGGAAGGAGGGGGGGGGGAGAGGTTTGCTTTGCATAGATAAGGGGCGGTAACTTCCTCTGACACTCCCATTGCTATTGAAAACTGATCTGAAACCATTACATTGCTTGTACAGCACTGAGCATGTGCAAGGCTGAAATCCAGGAAGTCATACAGTCTGGCTTCATGATGCCCACACTTAAGATGGCCCCAGTCAATTTCTGTTTTATAAAGTGTCTAAATGCTGTAACAACCTAACAAAACGGACCTTAGTTTACAGACTAACTGTAGTAGAATACATTCAGCTTGTGTATTACAGGGGTATTTATATTTAAAAAGTTTTTTTTTTTCAATTTGTGGCCGGAACTCCGCTTTAAGGATTCTCAGGCCCTGCTCACTGCATTTATTTATTTATAAAAATGCTTATTGAGAGCGCAGTCACTACCCAAGGGCCTCGATGCGCTCATAGAACCAACACATCCATATACGGAAAAAAAGATCTCTCATTCCAGTAGACAGTAACAATCATAATCATAAAACCATATAACAAAGTTTAAAAAGACTAAAATACCTATATCTATCGGCGTATATCGCGCAAAAAATCACCGGTGCGCGCTATACGCTGATAGCATACCTCGAGCTGAAGGAGCATGACATCGCGGGCTGCAGCCAATCCCGTAGCGGCAGCGTGTTTGGGAAATACATGAGGGTGTGCATGACATCACGGGCTGCAGCCAATCCTGTAGCGGGGGTGTGTGGCGTTCGGAGGAAGAGCCCAGCTCCAATAGCAGGCGAGCTTCGTGTCTCTCCCTTCCAATGTCAGCTGCAGGCTCTGCTGTGTACATCCCATATAGCGTGCGGTAGAATGATTTCTATGAAGCTCACGTCACACACGCACAGTCCCGCCTCCGCCACCAGCATTGGACCAGTGTTCTGTCTGTCACAGGAGATGGTCCAATGCCGATGGCGGAGGCGGGACTGTGCGTGTGTGACGTGACAGCCGAGTGGAGATGGCGGCTCGGTGAGGGGGCGCTCGTCCCCCTCCTTCCATTCCTTACAGTTGCCCCCAGTTCCTTCCAGAAAGATAGTTACCTCATTCCGCACTGTCACCAACTCCCCTGGCAACCAGCACTCTCTCCTGCTTTCAGTGCAGGACTACTGTACACTACGGTGACATTAAGAATCTTTCAGGCAGTAAAAAGAAGCAACTAAGGGGGGCCTGTCATACAATGCAGAGGAAGCCTGCAGGAGCAAGGAAGATAAGTGTTTTACCTTATTCCAATCCCCCTGAACCAAACTGGCATTCAACTATGTGGAGGGAAACCCAGCTAGAATATACTCTGAGGTGCTTGCTGTACATTGCTGCACATTGCTGCTTATCTTATTTTTAATTTTAACAGCATTTACTATTTGGACTAAAAAAATATGTTTTTCCAGAAAATTCCCTCTTAAAATTGTGGTGCGCGTTATATGCCGATAAATACGGTAATACTAATACCTGACCCTAAATAGGGCCATACATTTGAGAAAATAAAAAAGTTTTTAAAAACTTCCTGAACTTTAATAGATCTTTTTCAAGTCTCATATATAGAGGTAAAGAATTCCAAAATATTGATCCTTGTACAGCCAACGTCCTCCCTCCGCATTAAGTTTTTCTAAATTAAGAAACAATCAAACAGCATTGTGATATGGTTGCCGGGTTCAAGCACATTATCCACCACCAGCAAATGGAAGCTTTTCCAGAAGAGGACAGCATTCCTGGCTGTGCTGAAGGGTCAGACTGTGCAGTAAAATCTATGAGCTCACTGCTTATGTTTTTAGGTAATATGATTTCACTATGCCTTGAAATAAGTGTTTGTAATACTTCTGTGGACTCCAAATACACAGAAAACAAGACATTCTCCAGGTCCACCAGAGGTGTTAAATAAACCACCATGGCTGGGCAGCACTGCACAATTCCCAAAGCAAAACATGAAAGCCTGCAAGTATGTTGGTGACAATTTTCCATAAGCTCATAACATAAACACACCTCGCTGAGCACCACAGGGACTCGTTGACTGGCCAGTTCCAGCTTCAGTGCACACACCTACAGAAAAAAAAACACAGTGGGAAAGGCAGGATTAAACTTTGAGCATTTTTTTGTACATAAAAATGAGGCAGATAGCATAACCTATTGCAATATTATACATACTAAAATGCTTCCTATGAAAGCAAATAAACTTTTATGGTGCCTGTTATTCAGACATGCATAGCAGAGTGGGTCAGTCTAGTGACCAAAAAAACACAATGTTATAATTTCCAGTTCCAGACGTGAGTTGTAAAGCACCATGATGTTGTTAAAGGCGTAACAAACATACAGTGAGGGAAAAAAGTATTTGACCCCCTGATGATTTTGTACGTTTGCCCACTGACAAAGAAACGATCAGTCTATAATTTTAATGGTCGTTCTATTTTAACAGTGAGAGACAAAATAACAGCCAACAGTTTTAAACTGTCCAAATTACCAGGTATTGATGGTCACTTTACAGGGGGGGGGGGGTTCTTGACAATTTTGTCACGCTGGCAAACTACTGAGCACAATATTAAGGAGAAATTCTGACCTCATTTCCTAGTCCAACTGTCTCCAGATTTTGCTTCAGGTTGCCTTTAAAATATTCTTCAGCCTCTTTCCGGGCTTCACTGAGCTGCAGTTCCAGTTCAGACAGTCTCTGTTGGAGGCTGGAGATGGTGGCCTGGCTGTGACGAGTGTCATTGCTCACCTGAAACTGAAGCTGATTGATTTCTGCCTGTTTCTGCTGGACCTAAACAAAAAGTAATTTACCAAAATATGCTTAGATTCATATAATCGTTTAACTATGATGATAATAATAAAAATAAAAAAAAATAGTAAAGACAAATGCACTGTTATTCTAATTTCCTATGTATGTTTTTTAGCCATTACATTTGGTAAAAACAAGGAAGGCTTATCTGAAAGGGCAGGAGTACTGTGAGGAAGTGAAGATGTATGAAGGGCCGTATGGACCCTCAAACATATCAGAGGGGGCTTTTGGGTTGTAAAACATGATGCTTAATCTGTTATGCCTAGTACACACGACCAGGATTTCCGATGGGAAAAGATCCGTCGGAAATCCTGTGAGGAAACCCGAGAACATGCTCGGTAACTTTTCCCCCGTACACACGGGAAGTTTTTCCGTCGGGAAAACTCCAATGAGAGCTTTGTCGGGAATCCCGACCATGTGTATACTCCATCACAGTTTTTTTTTTTTTTTTTTTTTTTTTTTTTTTTTTATTTTTTTTTATTTTTGTGCGTGTACTCGAGAGAGGAGCCAGACTGCAGGAGTTGGGAGTAGGCAGGCCTCCCCCAGAGGCAATCTGCCACCTTTCTCCATGCCCCGGGTGGCAATGGCGGGTGTGTGAGGGGGTCCTCCCACACAGCCCGCCCTACCTGCTCCGCTTTGAAGCCCAACGGGGCAGAGGGACTCCCTATAAGGGAGTGAGAGGATTAGCCCGCTCAACCAGCCCCATTAGTCCTTCGCCTCTCTTTTAGAGACCGCGTGGTCAATGTGAGTGTGTTAACCCAATTTAGAGTGCGTGTGTAGGTGTGGTGGTTTTTGTGGGAGGGGGGTGGGCGTACTAAGCACAGGCTTACCTTGCATAGCACACCCACCGGGAGCTGGGCTGAGACCACCAAACTCAATTCACATGAAGCCGAGACCGGGATCCGAACCTCTAGCTGCAGAGGTGAATGGCTTGTCAGCGCAGTGCCAATCGCGTTGAGCCACCACAGCTCCCCCATCACAGTTTTTGATGGAGTATACACTGGCGGGAAAAAGTCCGCCGGGAAAAAAGAGAGCAGGTTCTCTTTTTTTTGTCTGGCAGTTTTTGGCAGTTTTCCTGTCGGAAAAACTGCGAGGGAGCATACACACAGCCGGGATTCCAAGCCAAAAGCTCTCCTCGCATTTTTCCAGTCGGAAAACCCGCTCGTGTGTATGAGGTATCAGTGTCCCCTGATGTGGCCACCAAGCTTCTTAACTACAGGACTCACTCCAATATTTTTCCCTATAATAAATCATTTATCAGTCAGTCCAAGAAATGATTGGCTAAATGTATAAAGGGAACCGGTCTACAGCTATGTGCCACAGCCAAGCTCCCATATAGCTATCACCTGACTCTCATTAGTGGTGTTAGTCCCGCTATAGACCTGTCACTGTGCACAATGCTGCAGAGGTGTGTTCTGTCCTGGAACCAGCATCTCTTCAAAATTTGGTAATAGGATCCCCAAGTGATTGTTGTGATATGTAAGAGCCATTATGGACAGGTCAACTTCTTAATGTAAATGTGTAAAACCACTCACTATAATTAACTTCCCTTTCTAGTAATTATGTCTTTCTTGTATCTTGGACAGTGGGCAGTTAGGGCAGAACAGTGTTGCTGCTGCCATGTTACCAGAGTTTTTATGCTGCAGAACCCTCCATGGATAAAATAAGTGATGGGCTTGACCCTGAACTTTGGTCTGCAAGGCAGATATCTGCACATTTTGGACACCCTAATTTACTGGAGGGAGCAGGCTCAATACCAGAGCACATGCAAACCCCCTCCTCCCCCTCCTGTGATGCAACAAGCCAATAAAGAAAGTACTATAATTCCTGAATAGATAATCTGTCACTAAATGAAAGCAGGAGCTCATGGTATGGTATGAGTATGAGTTAGGGGCAGGAGTCTTATGTTATTGGTGGGGTGTAGTCTGCCCAAATAGAGGGTACCAAGAAAAAAAAAACAAGTATGAAGTGCCAGGGAACTCTTTAGCAGTTCAATGAAGAGCAGATCAATTCACTTAATCTGCAGCAGCAGATCAAACTCCCTGCAGAAGGTTTCGTAGACCATTACAAATTCATTTTGCTTATGGCCGGTCATGACATTATCTGTAAACACCTATTTTCAAACCTGTGAGTGACTTTTATATGACTGGGACGTCATGCTACACTAGGGTTGCCACCTCATCCCTTTAAACCTGAACACATATGAATTGCACAACTTCTGTGGCTAATTTAATGCAGATAAGGCAAGTTTAATTACCACCTTAATCAGACACAGAACATGTGTAATTAATATGTGTTCGGATTTAAAGGGATGAGGTGGCAACACTATGCTACACAGATAAATGAAGTCAGGATCATGACTCCAGACAGAAATAAAAAATGGGGCTCTGCCAAGTAACTCTTATCAGAAAACTTTGTTCGCCTAACAAAAATGTATTACAGGGCTCTGGTTTAGCACATTTATGCTGCTTGAGAACAGCATAGCATACCTTAAAATTTCCTTTTACAACATGCCAGGAAATTGGTCATATGAAACACATTGTAGAACATTCAAATATTGGAAGAGTAGGATGGGGCCATTACAGAGATGGGAAACTTATGTTGGTTCTGCTGCATTAATTATGAAGGTCCAAGGTTACCTTCTGATTAAGCTCAGCAACCATTGCGTCCAGGTGGGCTGTTCTGGCTTCCAGTCTCTTAGCAGCTGCTGCAGAAGCCACTTTATCTGCCCGTAAAGCACCTAAAAACACAAAACAGAATATTGCAGGGATATACTGTACATATTCTTGCTATTTTACACCATATTTGCATATTAAATATTTCAGAAACAATAAAACACATCTTTAGTTACCTATGGTCTCATTTAAGTTCCTGATGTGAGTTTGGATGTAGACGTTGTCAGGTAGCACCGGTTTTGCACTTGCTGGTGGATCAGGAGAGTCTTTAGTTGACGGAGCCAACTGAAGCTGCTCTTCCATCTCCCTATTTCTTTGTTTTAAATCCTTGATCTCCTCCTCCAGAGACTTCACATAATCTAAAACACAACAAATTCATAAAGATTCACAACAATGACACAGTTCTTGAAAGGTTTTCTATAGTAAGGATGGAGGCAATTTATAAAAAAAACATTAAGAAATGAAAGCAGAAGAACAAGCAATCATGTTTGTTTTAATTTTCCAACATAGGAAATAAATGATGAACCATTTCAGCTGCAGGATTTAAAGTGGAACATTAGGCATAAATATAGTTGTCCAAGGAAGGTGGCACCACTGTATTCATTAAATCTAAACTATAAAGTGGGGTCACTTCCTGCCAGGGATGAATTACAAGAGTGGCTGGACAGAGTTACAAATCCGTTGAAAGACAAGACAGTTCATGTGCATTTTAACTTGTTGTAAGCAATTTGTTCAGGGCTCTGGGTAATAGGTCTAAAAAAATGAAAGCCAAGTTCTGGTACCTTCAGGTGGCCACACTAGTATGCCAATATTTTATTTTATTTTTTTATTTGGGGATAGGTAGTTACAATTGAATAAAACCGACTGTTATTCACCCCTTTCCTCTATAGCTCACCAGCAGAGGGCACAGTCCCATAGGTGTTGCCAGATAGAGGTTCTGTCCGTTCAGCAGCTCCAGGTGACATTTGCTCGCACAACATCTCCATCTCCTTCCTCATCTGGCCGATCACCTGACGCAGTTCTGAATTTTGCTCCTGCAATTTCTGAATCTCACTTGATGCAAAATCTGGCATGGCTTCCTGTGTCTGTGTAAAAATATAATTGTCATTTTATCATTAGTTAGAGCTGTGTATAAGGAATGACAAACAACAGCTTGTGTACACGAACAAGAGTATGGGCAAATTAAGGATTCTGATTTGGCAACCAGATTCCAGTAATCTTTTTGCAGCCAGGCAGCATAATATCTAAGGCCCCTTTCACACAGGGCACCATCCATTTTGATGGGGGAGTTGATCCGTTGATCCCCGGTGAGCAGGTGGATGACAGGTCCGTCTCCGCTCACTGTGCCAAGTCGGACCTGGCAGAGCCCCGCTCTCCTCTATAGGGAGATTAATGAAAATGGACTTCCTGTCCATTTTCATCCGATTACATCAGATCCGATCTGCCAGGCGGTTGGAAATAGGACCTCCATCCATCTGGATTTGGCGGATCAGATAGCGGTGGATGTCAGCTGACATCCGTTGCCCCATAGTAGGTGAAAGAAGTGTCCGATCAGGCCTGCCTGATCTAAAATTACACAGATATCTGCTCCCTCCTCCCCCCTGAAAGGTGCCAAATGTGACACCGGAGGGGGAAGGGGATTCCAAAAAGTAGAAGTTCCATTTTTGGGTGGAACTCCACTTTAAGGTTAAAAGGCTAATGACATGACAATCGCAATGTGTGTTTTCCTATACTGTTCTCATATTATGAGACTGAATATTCAGATCCTCCACAATATATGGTTAGCATTGCCGCATATTAGATATGTTTGTGGGGTACAAAAACAGTCACAGTTGACAAGAAATGAAAAAACTCCCCAAATTTTTTATTTTTATTTAAAATGTTTTTTATACAAAACAATCATGAACTGGGCTGATTTGCCAGTTGTCACCTGTTTATAGCCAACTGTTAGTAATGCAGAACAGCACAAGCAGAGTTAGCAGCAATTAGCATCTTATCAGGTTGGAATAAATCTGTAGCACAATTAACAATAAAAATACAATATTGTTTCCTTGAAACTGATAAGACAGCTTTAATAAAAAAAAGGACAGAATAGATTAGATAAAGGGAACAGCCATGTGTTTTAATTAGGTTTATCTGATAACAGCTAGGAAATACCAGCAATTTACAGAAACTGTAAAACAAGACTGAACTGTTTCACAGCAACTGCCACACCTTGTAGAAGAAGATAGGATTTGTGAACTCATGCTTTGTACACACGATTCGTTTTTTCGGCGGTAAAAAGTCTGCAGAGAAAACCGAGAACCTGCTCGGTAGCTTTTTCCCCCAAGGTTTCCCTGACAGGAAAACTACCATGAGAGCTTTGGTCGGGAAACCCGTCCATGTGTATGCTCCACCGCAGGATTTCCCCATAGGAAAACTTCCGGCTTAAAAACCGCCGGTAATCCCAGCAGGAAAAAAAAGAGAACATCGGGATTCCTGTCGTTTTTCCTATCGGGAAAACTGCGATGGAGCATACACATGGCCGGGAGCCAAAAGCTCTCATGGCAGTTTTCCTGTACGAAGCTTCACTGTAAAATCCTTTCCCTTCCTCCATTGAAGCACACAGAAGGTCTCAAACCTTTGTGTTATGCTGCCACATACAGGAATGCAAACAATAAAAAATAAATAAACTGTAGGTCATCCGAGGATAACTCCTTCTCCTATCAGGCTCAGTTTTTATGAAAAGCCATACTGCATGGAGCACAGAAGGGTTGAACCTGTGTCCCTCAATGGACTCCAAGAAAAATGTTTTATGGTGAGTATATAAAATGTATTGTCTTTTTCATCCACTGGAGGAAACAAGAAGTCTACCTATGTGACCTTCGAAGGCAGTCCAACAGAGGGGAGGCCAACACAGCAAACAAACGCCAATAGGCCCAAGAACAACAACAAACTGGGAACTGCCTGCGGCTCAAGGAGCTACCTGAGGAACCTTATGCCTGAAGCTGGCTTCAGATGAGGCCTGAACATCCATCTAGTAAAACAGGAGACCAGGTGTCAGCTTTGCAAATCAGGGAAACATTTCCTTTATGCTGAAAAGCCAAAGAAGAACTCACAGATCTAGCAGAGTGTACCTTGACAGTAAAAATTGGAACCTGATCCCTGAGACCTTGGATAATGGTCAGACTGAGGCACTTAGAAACTAGTGCACCTTTACAGGGACCATCCGGACAATGCTGTGTCCTGGCCTAGGCCAACAAGGCCCAGGCCTAGGGCAGCACGGAAAGAGTCCCTCCGGCTTGTGCTACACTGTTAGTGTAGTGCCAGTCTTATGGGCCGGACTGGGCTGAGAGGCAAATTAGACTCTAGCGTCCCCATAAAGTAGCCGCACTGCTTCCAGTATGTGGACGGCCAGCATCCCACAACTGTGGGGGAGGAGGCGCTGCTTCTAATTTTGACTGTCCTATCATCCTGGACCACAAACCTTCCTCACTGTGCTATATGTTTTCTTTTGCACCATTGGCATGGTTATATCTTCTTAGTCCTCTCCATAAAATTATCAGAAATTTGTGCTTAAAGTAGAACTCTAGGCAACACTTTTTTCTTTCATTTTGGATAGAGTAAGGGAGGGTTATAGCCCCTGTCAGTTTATTTTTTACCATCCCTGTCCCATTGCAGAGATTTCTCTTCACTTCCTGCCCCATAGCCAAACAGGAAGTGAGAGGAAATCTATGCAAATTAAGGGAATCCATTGCCTCACCCCCCGCCCCCCCCCCCCCCCCCGGCCCTCAGAACTAGTGTCCCCACTCAAAAATCTCAGGGCAGGTCTTAAACAAAAAGGAGTGCGGCCTTGACAGGAAGGGGTGGGTCATTTTTAAATTAGGGGGTACACAAGCTTAGTCAGGTCTAGGGCAGCACAAAACCAAAATACAATACTGCATCCGGCATGACAAAAAGGGAATCACAGCCTTTCTAAAAGATGTAATAATAATAATAACGTCTACATTGGGCTCAAATGGTGGTTTCTGAAGCACAGAGAGATTCAGATATCTGGAAGATGGCAATGATGAACCGAGGGTTGGCGTACCATGAGGCTCTTTGCAAACAGGAGTATCAGTGGGGAGATAGTTCCTTGATGCTGTATGGTGGGAAAGAAAATGCATACAACACTCCACCCTGCAGATTTCGTCAGAGCTCTGTCCCACAGCGTTAACCCCTTCCTGCAGGTTGGGAAGCTGGGAATTTAAAGGCAAACAGCAAACGTAAAATGCTTCACTTGACCAGCCTACTCACACAGTAAGTCTTTAGAGACACTGATAGGGAAAGCACTAGGGCAATGCTGGCAACTCTGGATTTGGAAAACAAGCCACTGCATAATTTGTTGCCAGAATGGAGTCTGGAAAGCACTTTGGCCTACAAATTTTTCCTTGCCAGTGTCCAAGTATTATGTAGGTGGCAATATAACGCAACGGTTTAAGACTTCCTGTGTTCCTCAATGGTTAATAAAATTAGTAACTCTGTACATAAGCTCACTGTAAATACAACATAATTTATATTTATATGTATCCTAACAGCCATATGTAAGCATAAAAAAGTGACTGGTTCTCTTACCTGTTCTCCTATGTGAGTCAATGTTCCTTGCTTCCTGATAGTGGCCACAGCCCTGTCCCTTTCCCAGGTCACAGTGGAATTTACAAGCTGCAGCTCATTCAGTCTTCTTTCCGTTTCCTTTAGTTCAGCTTCCAGCTACAACAAAAATATTTCAATAATAAAAAAAAAAAGAATACTTGGTCTTGTTCCCTACCAGGCCAAGTAACTGACGCTAAATGTTCCAGGGTTAAAGAATGATTTCATCCAAAACATTCTCCCTGGAAGTTCTAGAACTTTCATATACTGTATTCCCCCTTCTCATACCTTCTGCACTTTTCTGTTTCCTGATAAAATGTTATTGGTTCCCATGACAGATTTGCACATGAGTAATAAAATGACCACCAGAGCCACCTTGGTTTAATAGTAACTACCAGTCATGTGTGGTACAGCGCTCAGCAGGATCAGACAAGAAGTACTGCATATAAAGAACTTTGGGCCAGATCCACAGCCAGCGGGCTTAACTTAAATGTTCCTATTTAAGTTACACTGCCGCAAAATTTCTACCTAAGTGCCCGATCCACAAAGCACTTACCTAGAAATTTGCAGCTGTGTAACTTAAATCCGTCCGGCGCAAGGAGTGCCCAATCTAATGGGGCGAGACGTACTGCGCATGCTCCCGACGCTATTTTCCCGACGTGCTTTGCGCGGATTTACGTTGCGCCGAGTTTTGAGAATCGCGACGTGTGTAAAAGAAAAAAAAAGAGTTGCGGCGGTCAATTTTTTTTTTAAAAATTGACAGCGACGCGGGAAAGTAGGGTCTACTTTTACATGGTGTACTAAGTTTACACTTTGTAAAAGCAGCCCTAATTTTGCGACGGCAAACTAACACTTATGGAAAAAAAACGAAGGGAAAAAGCTTTGTGGATCTCCGTAAGTGCTAATTTGCATACCCGACGCAGAATTTCGACGAGAAATGCCCCCAGCGGCGGCCGAGGTACTGCATCCTAAGATCCGACAGTGTAAAACTATTACACCTGCCGGATCTTAGGAATATCTATGCGTAACTGATTCTGTGAATCAGTCGCATAGATAGAAACAGAGATACGACGGCGTATCAGTAGATACGCCTGCGTATCCCTTTTGTGGATCTGGCCCTTTAAGAGTTTAAAGGAAAGTGTAATAGTTTTGGATTAAAATGTTATTTACACATATATATATATATATATATATAAAAACACATACTAAATGGCTAAAAGTTTGTGGACAATGAACCATCACATCCATTATATGGTCAAAAGTCCATATGTACTGTCAATACTACAGGGTACAGGGTTCTGTTAATGACATGGTATACTAAAACTTTTTAGATAAGTACGCCCTTACTACCTTTTGAAACCGGCTTCTGTTCCAGTACTACCGTGTTCCTGTTTACAAAGCCAGCACCAAAAGATAAAGAAGAGTTTAATATGTTTGGTACAGAGGAACTCCAGTGGCCTGCACAGAACACTTAACCCTACCCTGGTAACACTTTATTATTTGACTCCAATGGCAACCCAGGTCTTCATGTCCAACATCAGAACCTCAGTGAACTGAGAAATGCATTTTTGGCTGAATGAACTTCCACAGACACTCCAAAATTTTGTGGAAAGCCTTCTCAGAAGAGTGGAGGCTGGACGGCAACTCCGTACTAATGCCCATGCTTTTGGAATAGGAAGCCCAAGAAGCTCATAAATATGTGATGGACTCATAGGCGTGCGCACAGGGTGTGCCGGATGTGCCCAGGCACACCCTAATCATTCTGTGCAGCACAGATTCCCCCTACCGCCCTGGCTCCCCACTCCTTCCATCTGCAGCACCTCTGGCTTCCCTTTTCTCCTCTCCTCCTCTCTCCTCTCCTGCCGGGTGTTGCTGCAGAGATGTTTTAGGATAAGGAAGGGGCCAGTAAATATGTATTTATCAGCCCCTTCCCTTTCTGAATGAACATGGTGAGTGATTGGTAGTGTGTGTTTGAGCTTTGGGGCGCACACCCTAATGCAATAGGCTGTGCACACCTATGGTGATGGTAAGGTGTCCACAAACTTTTGGACAAAAGATTTCTGGAGCATTATGGGTTAGCTTGGAAAGAGCACAACATTGGTTGCCTGCTTTTTGTCCAACTGTCTGAAACTTCAAATTAGAGTGGTTGTAAATCCTCGTGTTTTTTTATCCTATGCATTAAGGTACCCCAGAAGAAGGTAATCGGGGCAAAACAAACTGCACAGTGGAGGTAAGTATGATATGTTTGTTATTTAAAAAAAAAAAAAAAAAAAAAAAAAAAAGGTTAAAAAAAATACCCTACAATATGTAATTCTGTTAGTTCTGACCATAATATTTAAAATAAAATATTTACAAAACCATTCAATGTCTGTGACCAGTGTTCTTTTCCAATCTTTATATTATTGAACCTGCAAATGTAGACTAATGGTTCAAACTAAGCAATACTTTGTCTATGTTGTCACTATAAATCATTTACAAAAAATATATATATTTTCAAAGCCTCTTCTCACCTCTTTCAAGGGTTGAGAAGATCCTAGGTCACAGTTTTTATTGGGTGGATCCCCATCACTGTCTGTCTGTCTGGTGACAGCTGACAATGTAGGGATTTTACCCTCACTATGTCCTGGTAAGAACTGTTAAAAATAGAAATTGAAAGCAATGGTTCTCTGCAATAGGGAGCAGAGAGCAATACAGATGTAATGGAAGTTATAACCCTTCCCTATTCTATCACAAAAAATAAAATAAAAATTAGACTGATACCCGCAGAATCAGACAACAAGCCTGAATATCTAATTCCAGTTGTACCTGATCCTTGGCTTTGCCAAGACCCTCAATCAACTCCTCTGATTTCTGATACTGGGTTTTCTCTATTTCTTCACAGCGCTTCTGCCAGTCCAGCTCCACCTGCACCCTGGCCTGTTCCAACAGACGCTCCCGTTCCACCGAACCCGCCAACTGCTGCTGGTACCTAGTATTAGAAGGGTTAGATCTGTAAACTTGACCATATAGTTTACTCAGAATCTGGTGAAGCTGTGCATAGCCTACCTATATAGGGGGGGATTCCAGACCTAGAAGAAGGTTAAAGGGGTTGTAAAGGTACAATTTATTTTTCCTAAACACCTTCCTTTACCTTAGTGCAGTCCTCCTTCACTTACCTCATCCTTCTATTTTGCTTTTAAATGTCCTTATTTCTTCTGAGAAATCCTCACTTCCTGTTCTTCTGTCTGTAACTCCACACAGTAATGCAAGGCTTTCTCCCTGGTGTGGAGTGTCGTGCTCGCCCCCTCCCTTGGACTACGGGAGAGTCAGGACGCCCACTAACACACAACTCCTTTCTCTATCTGCAACGTAGAGAGCGTCCTGACTCTCTTGTAGTCCAAGGGAGGGGGTGAGCACGACACTCCACACCAGGGAGAAAGCCTTGCATTACTGTGTGGAGTTACAGACAGAAGAACAGGAAGTGAGGATTTTTCAGAAGAAATAAGGACATTTAGAAGCAAAATGGAAGGCTGAGGTAAATTATTTAGGAAAAAAAAATTGTACCTTTACAACCCCTTTAAGGCATTGCATTGTGCAATGACAGCTCTGTGTTAAAAAATAGTAACGTCAATAGTCTATTAATAAAAACAAAACTCGTCAATGGGTAATATTAAACCAACCTCTCTTTAAAAGGCAGCCTGGGCTAAAAGAAATGGAAGAAGGGTTAGTGTTGTGTGTGTGTGTGTGTGGGGGGGGGGGGGGGGGGGGGGGTATTAGGTAGGGCTCTACAATGAGAGTTCTACCAGCAGCGACAACTAATGTATTGATGACAATAGTAGTTCAATTCTGAGTTGATGTCATACATTGCACCCTAGGACCCTCTCTAAATTTCAAAGGAAACAAGGACTGCCAGTGATATAATGGCTGCATTACTGACCTCTTACCAGTAATTCTAGTTCCCTGCCCATCTGTGACTTCAATACTTTCCCAGTCAATCATCTGGAACAAGCATGTAGATTTGAACATTAGAATATAGTCAGAACTCCTTGTTCCAGGTCAGTTCTTTAGATAGTTCTGATGCCAATGGATTAGCATGTCAGCCAGTTAGCTAGCATTTTCAGATGGTGAAGTCAGCTTCCACAGCTCACACAAGTCCTTTGAAACTGGGTGTTGTAGAAGCTGCGTTTATCGACTGCTTGTATCATAATGGGTACAACTGTGTGGGGGGGGGGGGGGGGGATTTATAAAGCGAAGATCTCTACTTCACCATTCTCCAAAACTCTTACTGCATTATAAAACATTATAGGTGTAAAAGGCTTTCAGTTATCTTGTTCCAAGGCCAGCTAAAGTATAGCTACGCTCTATGGCAGGGATATGCAATTAGCGGACCTCCAGCTGTTGCAAAACTGCAAGTCCCATCATGCCTCTGCTTCTGGGTGCCATGCTTGTGGCTGTCAGAGTCTTGCTATGCCTCATGGGACATGTAGTCCTGCAACAGCTGAAAGACCCGCTAATTGCATATCCCTGCTCTATGGGATTGATTTCTTAAAGACAAATACACTGTGTACTTTTCAAGTGCAATTGCACTCATTTTCCTGGGTAAATATGAATATGGCAAAGCTTCACTTTGCAAAGAATATTCAATCATGTGCAAGGAAAATACAAAAAACATCAGTTTTGCTTGCACATGATTGGATGATGGAAATCAGCAGAGTTTTACCACATTTACCGAACTCTGGGGAAAATGAGTGGAACTGCACTTGCAAAGTGTACAGTCTATTTGCCTTTAGTAAATCAACCCCAATAAGTGACTCTTTCTTACAGCAGTAGGTACACTTCTATGTGTAATCCCCCTAGTCTGCACTTACCGTTCTATGTCCTTCTGGTATTTGGCTATCTGCGCTTTCAGCTTTTCCTCCTCCTCATGCAGGGACTGAATCCGAAGATCTTTGCTTACAGTGTCTTGAGACACTTGGGTGATGTATGAATCCCAACCAGTCTTCAATGTGTCCACATCATCCTTGAGCCTTTAAATAGTGAAAAAAAAAGGTTTTAAATGTTTCTTTTATTTGACTCTTATAAACCTGTGATATTATGCTTGGCCTGCTGGTGGCAGTGTTACTGAATACTATATTTATTGTATTTACATGTATAACTAGCACTGGCCTCTGCTGAGTAGGTTTGTCCCTCCAATAACTTGAGCAGAGATTTATTATACTTTTCAGTCCATGACAAAAAAACAAAACAAAAAAAAGACAGTAAATACAGAGCCATCATCGGGCTGTGATGCATCCCATAACCTGAACAGTCTGCTCTATAAACTGAGGTGAGCATTGTTGATTGTGGGATTAGCGCCACGGGGGAAAGACAAAAAGGGGCCTAGCACAGCTCTTGACTAGGGTTGCCACCCCTTCGGGATTCACCCGGACAGTCCGGGTTTTAAATCACGTGTCCGGGTCTCAGGTGGACTGAAACCCAGACACATGAGTCAAAACCTGGACTGTCCTACATTATTCAGACAAGAATGTGGCTCGGAACAGGGCCTGGCAGGTGGGAGAAGGGGCACTATGCGTGCCACATTACTGTTCTCTTTGGAGCGCCCAATGGGGTCCCAGGTCTGTTACAATTCTTTAGTGTAAACGAAAAAAAAAAAATGCTGTGCGCCACTAAAGTGTTTGGGTTTGGCTTGAAGAAAAAGTGGCAACCCTACTCTCGAATTGTAATCCAAGTTGGTTGTATTAAATAATATGTAAAATCAGTTTTTGGGGTTGCAGAGAAAACGGGGCACTTTGCTCCACATCTGGTGGATGTGCCCTAAAGCGATCCCTTTTTTGGACTCAAATATATGCCTTGATCAGATCTGTATTGAATGTACCCCTGGCGCCTGATCCATGGGAGATGCTGCTGCATAAGCCCTTCATGAAACCCTATCTAGGTAAACACCAACAGAGGTGGGTGGGATTTGGGTTCCTGGCTCCCTCTTGGAGCCACCCTGCTTTAGATGTGCTGGTTACACTGGCAGCTTCTGTTGTACCGCTCACCTGACTTTGTAACAATAGGCCCGTCGGCCCAGTTCCTTCTTCTCTTTGTATTTTATAGTCTCATTGGGACTTATTTCATTTAGCACCATTGGGGTAGATTCAGGTAGCAATTACGCCTGCGTATCCATAGATACGCAGCGTAATTGCTAAGTAGCGCCGGCGTATCGACTTTCTGCATTCAGAAAGCTCGATACGCCGACTGTAGCCTAAGATACCACTGGCATAAGGCTCTTATGCCGTCGTATCTTAGGCTGCATTCTGACGCTGGCCGCTAGGTGGCGTTCCCGTAGTTGTCAGCGTAGAGTATGCAAATTGCATACTCACGCCGATTCACAAACGTACGCGCACCCGGCGGTTGTGTTTCACGTCGTTTGCGTTCGTCGCTTTTGTCGTAAGGCTGCTCCTGCTATTAGGAGGCGCAGCCAATGGTAAGTATAGACGTCGTTCCCGCGTCGCGATTTTCGAAATTTACGTTGTTTGCGTAAGTGGATCGTGAATGGCGCTGGACGCCATTTACGTTCACGTCGAAGCAAATGACGTCCTTGCGACGTCATTTACCGCAATGCACTTCGGGAAATTTTCCCGACGGAGCATGTGCAGTACGTTCGGCGCGGGAACGCGCCTAATTTAAATGATCCACGCCCTCTACGGGATCATTTAAATTACGCGCGCTTACGCCGGCCCCTTTTACGAAACGACGCCGCAAATTACGGAGCAAATGCTTCGTGAATGAAGCGTAGCTCAAGTAATTTACGGAGGTGTAGCGTAAAAACGGTACGCTGCGCCGCCGTAGCAGTGCGCGCCCCTACCTGAATCTACCCCATTGTTTTTTGATGTCCATTTGCATCTTTCTTTCTTTGAAAATCGCAATAAACTTTTTGTAAATGAAATAATATGTAAAATTGTTTTGCCTACGCTTTCTTTCTTTATATGATCAGGATTTAAAAAAATTAAGTCATAAATATAAAGAAATGACAAATAATTATCTATATAGGTATTTTAGCATTCAAGTGGAGCTTCAGTCCACTTTTCACATGCTGTGCACTGTCACGTTACCTACTCTGTTGGGAAAAGTCTGTTGCATACAGAGCTCAATAGCTCAAGGACAAATTTACACATACAAAAGGAATTTAAAGTGGATGTAAACCCGATTCATGAAATTAGAGCTGGGCACAAATACCTGTAGTGTTTTGTTATCTCTCTTCAAAGCCTTGTGTCTCCCCGTAGCTCAGGCTTGGATGTTCCTCTGTTATCAGCCTGATAACTTTTGACAAGCTCTCTGAGACCCAGAGATAGAAGTATGTGTTGGGGAGGTTGCTATAAATAGATTAGCACATTACTAAACTGTACACAGGCAACCCCTGTATGTGTGGGGAGGGGGGTGTGTGCCTTTCCTCCAATCAGCTGTCTCGTAGTCTCTCATAGTGTCTAGCAATTATCTCCTCCTACAGGGGAATCAGGAAGTGAAAATTCTAAAGGAATGGAGACAGACGAAATACATGTAAAACTTATATAGGGATATTTTCGCGAGTATGGGTACTCGCGAACATGCGCTGATACCCGAAATAGAAGCCTGAAATGCCTAGTATTGGTATCGGTGTAACCCTAATTTTTGTATCATGTGTTTTTTCTGAATGTTTGGTCGATATTCTGTCTCTTGCATTTAAAACACACCATGATAACAATTACCGGTATATACCGTATTTATCGGGGTATTGCGTGCTCCGGCGTATATCGCGCATCCCTAATGTGGACCCGCATTCCTGTAAAAAAAACATTTTAGTACTTAAAGTTTTGGTGTCTTGCGCGGCGTCCATCGGCGGCCTCGTCAGGTCCGGCGTCCATCTGCGGCTTCGGTGGTGTCCTCCTCGTCAGGTCCGGCGTCCGTCTGCGGCTTCGGTGGTGTCCTCCTCGTCGGGTCCGGCGTCCGTCTGCGGCTTCGGTGGTGTCCTCCTCGTCGGGTCCGGCGTCCGTCTGCAGTGTCCTCCCCGCGCTGGCATATACCGAGCGCAGTACACTCGGGCAGGCTCGGCTCCTCACGCGGTCACGTACTGTACGTCCAGGACGTGACCGCGAGAGGAGCCGAGCCTGCCCGACATTACCCAAGTGTACTACGCTCGGTATATGCCGGCGCAGTGGTTCAAACTCGGCGTGGGAAGCGGGCATCGGCGTATATCGCTAACCCACAATTTTGCCCTGATTTTCAGGGCAAAAAAGTGCGCGGTATACGCCATTAAATACGGTACCCTTTATTTCCTTGTAGGTGGGCAAACTTACAAAATCTGCAGCGGATAAAATAATTTTCACCGCTGTGTGTGTATATTATATATATATACATACATATATATATACATATATACACACACACACACACACACACACACATGTATTCACACAGTATTATATTTTCCCTCAGTAGTATTGCTGCCATTTAAATTTGTGTAGGGAATGGCAGACTCAGCCTCCATGTAGATTTATAATTTGGCACTTACAAACGAAGACCCAGCCAAGTGCCATCCCTCTGATGATGCCGCCGCATCTCTGCTCATATTACCAGTGACGTCTTGAGAATGCTCCAGCTGACAGATTTTCAGGAATACAGCATGCAGACATCAGGGGACATTTACTGACATTTACTGAGGGGCTTTGATGATGCTGTATATTCAAATTATGCTGCTCAGCCAAATACGTGTTAATGTACACCTATCGCCATCCACCCAAAGTGTCCCTATAGTTCTGATGGGGTGTTTTCAGGTGAATAGCATTGCAATGCTGATCTTAAAGCCATTATGTCACCAGAATAAAATTCAGCTGATGAGCAGGAAATTACTCACGTTGTGATGGTGCTGTCCTTCTCTTCCAGTACAGCCTGATGATTGCATGTTGCCCTGTGCTGCTCCATCTGCAGGGTTTCCACACACCTCTGCAGCTCCTTCTTCTGATTCTCCATCAGCTGGATCTGTTCACTGTGAGCTTCCTTCATCAAAGTCAGTGCTGATTCTTTCTCCCGTGCACAGCGGTCTAGCTTCTCGTGTCTATAAATGACCAATGCAAAATTCTCAAAAAAATGTTACAAATTGATGCAAAATTTAAAATGTAATATGAAGCTATTTTAGTCCAATTAACCAAACACCACACTTTGAGTGCAAAGGAGAACTGATAGTCATGGCCCTGTCAAGACCTGACCTAACAAATTTCCCAGCTCTTTAGTACGCAATAATATATATTATAAAGCAGAAAATCACAGTCATTTATATGTGAACCTGTCAGAAATGTGTGCAACTGAACTAATAAAAAAGGCATCAGCAGAGGTCATTTTCAGTGAAACCACAGGTCAAAATGATCAAGTAGGTGATCTCCACTTACTTCCAGGTCATGTGCTGAGCGACTGGCCTGATGCATTGTGAACACAAGAGGGCAGCCGCTCAGCAAAATGTTTTCCTTTTTCTCAAAGAACGCAAAGCGTCCTCTGATTGGATGAGGTGGAGAGTGTGACCTCTCCATTCTCTAAATCAGGGGTCTCAAACTGGCGGCCCTCCTGCTGTTGGAAAACTACAATTCCCATGAGGCATTGCAAGGCTGACAGTTCCAAGCATGACTCCCACAGGCAGAGGCATGATGGGACTTGTAGTTTCACAACAGCTGGAGGGCCGCCAGTTTGAGACCCCTGCTCTAAATGGTGCCTGTGCTCAGCAAGCAACCTCCTGTGTTCACAATGCATTAGGAACTAAAAAGGGATTCATAGGGTGCTACTGCATGAAAAATAACCACAGAAAAATAACTGGTGCACTCCCATCCAGGGAGGTGTGTAAGGAGACTCCACTCCAGCCAGGGGAAGCAAGTTCTGACATAAGGAATACAAAAAGAGAAGGCGATTCTAAGTGCAATACAGCAGATATTTATTAGCACAAATGGTTAAAAACACTTTCACAGGTAAGTATATAGCAGTTATGTAAAGGATGATGTATCCTGCAGGGCTCCTGTAACTGCAATCACCAGGCATGCATAGCCGACCAGCAGCTGTGAAGGGACTGGAGAGCTGCCGCACTTCCACAGGGCCTGCTCTCTACTTACCTGTCTAAATGTTTTTAACCGTTTGTGCTAATAAATCTCTGGTGTATTGCACTTAGAAGTGCCGTTTCTCTTTGTATACAATGCATCAGGCCAGCTGCTGAGCACAGGACCCTAAAGTGGAGGTCACTGGAGTAGCGGTGTCTATCCAGGGCTGGCGCTACCTATAGGCAAGGTAGGCGCTGGCCAAGAGCGCACATCAGAGGTGCCTCCTGCTTATTTCCTGGCTGGGGACAGCCTGAGAAGGAAAGCGGACTTCTGACCGTGAGAAACTCTGTGTCTTCCCCGGTCCAGGCAGGCAGATGGTGAATCTCGGCATCCCGGGTAATGGCAGCTGAGTGAGCGGTGTCGGTGACAGCTGATCTCCCACTGAGGATCCCCAGTGATGCGTGTACAGGTCACCCCTCCCCCCACACATACACTTCTGAGCCCCAACTCCGCACCGGCTGCAGGGGGTGCTCTACAGCTGGGAGTGTCTGCAACGGACCCCCCCCCCCCCGGAAGCCAGTACTCCTCACTGCCCCATGACTGACACACACGGGTAGTAGGCCTCCGCCTGCACTGCATCCTGCTGCCAGGGACTGGTGCCTAGCCTGTCTATATACTACCCTAGCCTGTCTATATACTACCCTAGCCTGTCTATACACTACCCTAGCCTGTCTATACACTACCCTAGCCTGTCTATACACTACCCTAGCCTGTCTATACACTACCCTAGCCTGTCTATACACTACCCTAGCCTGTCCATACACTACCCTAGCCTGCCCATATACTACCCTAGCCTGCCCATATACTACCCTAGCCTGCCCATATACTACCCTAGCCTGCCCATATACTACCCTAGCCTGCCCATATACTACCCTAGCCTGTCTATACACTACCCTAGCCTGTCTATACACTACCCTAGCCTGTCTATACACTACCCTAGCCTGTCTATACACTACCCTAGCTTGTCTATATACTACCCTAACCTGTCTATATACTACCCGAGCCTGTCCATATACTACCCTAGCCTGCCCATATACTACCCTAGCCAGTCCATATACTACCCTAGCCTGCCCAATATACTACCCCAGCCAGTCCGTATACTACCCCAGCCAGTCCATATACTACCCCAGCCAGTCCATATACTACCCTAGCCAGTCCATATACTACCCTAGCCAGTCCATATACTACCCTAGCCAGTCCATATACTACCCTAGCCAGTCCATATACTACCCTAGCCAGTCCATATACTACCCTAACCAGTCCATATACTACCCTAGCCTGCCCACATACTACCCTAGCCTGCCCATATACTACCCTAGCCTGCCCATATACTACCCTAGCCTGCCCATATACCTTAAATAAGAGAAGTAGGACTTTAAGGGCGGACTTGAAAGGTACCAAAAAAGGAATCAACATAAATAGAAAAAATATATAAAATATATAAAAAAAATATATAATTTTAATGTACACAGTTATAAAAGTAGACAATATTTATGTACATTAAAATTATATATTTTTTCTATTTATGTTGATTCCTTTACTGGCACCTTTAAAGTCCGCCCTTAAAGTCCTACTTCTCTTATTTATAGTTTATATGGATCTAGTACCCCCTTAGCCCTCTTTCTTTACACCTGTCCATATACCTGCGGACCACGGCTGGCATGAGGAAACGAGTCGGTGCCGCCACCATTTGTGTTCAGGAAAAATCCAGAGGCGCAGGTGCTGGCCTGCAGACCACGGCTAAAGCAACAGGTAAAGAGGTGCAGAGGTGCCACAAAAATCTCCACCCCGCCAACTCCAATCTCCACCCCGCCAACTGGAGACAGGGGCAGAGCCAGGGCGCGCCTAGGGTGTCAAAAATCCTTGCACCAGCCCTGTGTCTATCACTGCGATTTTCAGCTTCCAGAGGCATCGGGCAAGTAAGGAATATACTATACATAAGTACACTGTTCCAGGCTGGACCCATGTAAGTACAATATGTAAAAATATACAATGCTTGGAATATATCTTTAAACTACCTATGCACATAAGAGACATCTGTAGATAAAAACAAACTGTGCAGTTGAGTTGAATACTGCCCTTGCTACAAGTGTAGGACTTTTGCGCATCTCATGAAGCCTGACCTTAAACCCCAGAACACAGGTGTCAAACACAAGGCCCTCGGGCCGAATCCGGCCCTCCAAGCGATTTCATGTGGCCCTTGCACCTCTCCTGCAACTGCAGTAGAGCCCCAGCCCTCCTCTGGTCCTTCTCCGGACCCTTACTTTCTGCTTTCAAGCAATGCATCCAGCTTCTTCCCAGCAGCAGCATAAGGAAAGGGGATGCACTGTGATGTAAGGGAGAGTAGGGGACTCAACTTCTGATGGTGGGGTGGGTCTTGACATCTAATGTAAGGGAAGGGGATGCGCTGAACATCTAATCTTACAGATACAACCGGCCCTTTTGAGGGCAATCATTATGCTGATGCGACCCACAATGAAATTGAGTTTGAGTTTGACACCCCTGCCCCAGAACATTGCTAGGACATTGCCAAGAAAGGCCTAGCTATTGCAGTTTACCTTCCCTATCACAGGATGGAGCTCTTTCTCTGATTCAAACCCCCTCACGTGTGCTCCCCCCCCAATGCAGTAGCTTTGAGCTTAGAGTTTGGGAGCTTACTTCTGTGATGATGAAGGTAAACAGTAATAGCTGGGCCTCGATTAGCAACGTCACCCCTTACCTGCAAAATAAATGTTATGCTAAAGGTGAACTAACCCTTTAAAAGATTAAAACTCACTAAATAAAGGAAGTTCCCTGTTACGATTTACATACACTTTAATGATGTGATCTGCATTCTCTGCCACAATGAAAAAAGGGATAGGGAACCCAGCTGTCCAATTTATCTGAATACCAGCTACGTGCGCCAAAGCATTGGCTGTCTTCCAACATTCCCATGCCTGCCAATTTTTATGTACCATACAGTAATTGATTATTATACGCTCCCCCACTTTCTCAGGCACACAGTGTAATTAGTTCTGCATGTTACCTGGCCTGCACCATTATCAATAAGTTGTCATAGTAATCGCTCGCTTACACCAGCTTTATCCTCTGATGGTGATCCGCTGAGGAATGCTCTTCAGAGGGCATTTAAAAGGCAGAGGAGAGAGGTTATATCACCTCCATACCACCTGTTTAAACCCCTAAAACCCCATGCCACAACAACCATGTGTACTTCAGTTAGAAGGGTTGCTTTTGGTGGGCTGCCTGCTGAGTGTGACAGCTGGCAACATTTTTGCCACACCGCGATGTAGAGCATTGTGCCTGCGACATATGTACACCCCTGACTACTGACTTTTAGGTAGATTCAGAAAGAGTTAGGCCGGCTTATCTACAGATAAGCCAACCTAACTCTGAATCTGCACCGACTTATGTTTAAGTGTATTCTCTAACAGAGATACGCTTAAACATATCTAAGATACGACGGCTTGCGCCGTCCTATCTTAGATTGCAATTTTTCTGATGGCCACTAGATGGCGCTTCCATTGCGTCCGGCGTAGATTATGTAAATGAGGGGATACGCCGATTCACGAACGTACGCCAGGCCGACGCAGTACTTTTACGCCGTTTACGTAAGAGATAGGCCGTGTAAAGTTAGTGCTAGGCTCTAGTGGAATAGTAATGTTAAGTATGGCCGCCGTTCCCACCGCGAAATTCGAAATTTTTACGTCGTTTGCGTAAGTCGTCCGCGAATCGGGGTTTACGTCCACGTCGAAATCAATAGGCCCGTACGGCGTACTTAGCCGCAATGCACACTGGGAAATGTAGTCGCCTGGCGCATGCGCAGTGACAAAAAAGGTCAAGCCTCATTACCATGAAACACGCCCCCCCCCAACCCATTTGAATTAGGCGCCCTTACGCCCGCTCGTTTTAGGCTACACCGCCGTAAATTAGCAGGTAAGTATATTGAGAATCAATAGTAGCCTAGCTAAATTACGGCGGCGTAGCCTAAACAGGCTACGCTACGCCGCCCTAAATTAACGCCTTTGTATCTTAAGGGATCACCGTGAAAAGGTGCATTTGGTAATCGCCAGTGAAGGCTACAAGCGAAGGACCTAAAGGATCTCAATGGCTGTTGTGATAGTTTAAAAGCTTAGTCCAACTTTGTGACCATGTTTTATGTTACACCCATATTTAGGGTATAACATGAGCCATGGTCACATTCCCTCCTCAACTTATCTTAATTTTGGGGTTCTTCTCCCACTTTTCTGTCTGCACTTGACTTTGGTGTGGCTCCACTCCTGCAGATACGTCATCCATGGACAAATCCACCCAGAGATCTGTGAATGCAAAGGCTACAAGTCCCATCTGTCACAGAAGCAAGGAGAGCCTCATAAATCTCATTAGAGCACAAGTGTGGTCACCGCACTTGTAGTCCATGGTTTACTTCCTTCAGTCCAGTAACTTTAGATTTGTACCTCTATATGGGGCTGGGGGAAAAGTCTGCAGGAGCCTGTATTTTACACACAAGCAGGCCTGTATGCCAAAAAATGGTAAACGCAAAACATTTTTATAAACCTGTGTGTATTTAATAAGGCTAAAGCCTTAAAAGGGTGCTCAACCTGTGGCCCTCGGAGCCCTCTGATGTTGCCCTTGACTGCAAACCAGGGAAGTGCATTTCTATTATATCCTGCAGGTTTGATGCACTTTCGGAAAGCTCACCAAAACTCCTGAATGCAGTTTTGGTGCGCTTTCTGAGAGTGCCCCACACTTGAAACATATAATAGAAGTCTATAGCAAAGTTGAGCTAACCCGCAGTAAAGACGCAAGTGCACTGCGCTGCACCTGCGGTGCTGGTAAACTCCAGTGCATCAGTGTGATAGGGGGCTCAGGACAGTAAGGGCTCATTTACATTTGTGGTTTGGAGGGTTATAAAACCCCATAGTTGAGACATGTTTTTACCAAACCTCACACCCACTGATGTAACGTGAGGATTAGCAATGGTGGCCCCACCCCATGCTCCAGGGGTCCGTGTGGCCTTCCTGTCACATTCTGTTTTACACTTGCACAGGCGGGCCGCAGATACAGGAACGGATCCTCTCCATTTTCCTCATGCAATCACTGAAAGCTGGCTTCTCCCCCTCTCCTTCTCATTGTAGCACGCGATCAGTTACCAAATTACTTAAATGGTCCTCACTCTTTAAAAGGCTTAGCACCCCAGGGCTAAAGAGTGAATCTTATCTCATCAGTACACTCATTAAAGTAGAATTCAAGCCAAATAATAAATAAACGCCCTTTTAAAAGGGAACCTGTGTTTTCCCCATTCAGGGCAAACCAACACGTTCACTTGAAAAAGTATGCATAGCAAGCATTTCTTTTTTGTTTTGGATAGAATAGAGAAAAATTACCGTGACTATAAATGAATTTTTTTTTTTACCTTAAAGCGGTTCTCCACCCTAAAGTGGAGTCCCGCTGATCGGAACCCTCCCCCCCTCCCGTGTCACATTTGACACCTTTCTAAAGACAGGTATTTGCACCCACTTCCGGCCACACGCTACGGGCAAAAGACAGGCATTCCGTCACATCCCGTCTGTCGCCCGTTGTGTGCTGGGAACACTCGGCTCCCAGCACACAGCGGGAGCCAATCGGTTGGCGCGGCGCGACTCGCGCATGCGCTGTAGGGAACCGGGCAGTGAAGCCGCAGCGCTTCATTTCCTGGTTCCCTCAGCGTGGATGGCGGGGGGAGCAGCAGAGAGACGAGCGATCGCTCGTGCTCTGCTGCGATCAGCGCTGGACTCCAGGACAGGTAAGTGTCCTAATATTAAAAGTCAGCAGCTGCAGTATTTGTAGCTGCTGGCTTTTAATATTATTTTCCCGTGGCACATCTGCTTTAATGCATTCCCTGTATTAAGGTAAAAAAATAAAAATAAAAAAATTCCTTGCTGTGCACCCCCCTAAACACTTACCTGAGCACTGTATCAATTCAGCACTGAGCCTGGTTGTATCTCTTCTCCTCTCTTCCTGCATCCACAAGACACAAAGGCAGCAGCGAGAGCCTTTGGCTCCTGCTGCTTTCAATCAACTCCTGTGAGGAGGCAGGGAGGAGCGAGTCACACTGTGTGCATCTATGGATGGATCCCCATCCGTCTGGTTTTAGAAGACAGGATTGGATGCCGGCGGGTGTCATTCACTGACATTCAATGCTCCATAGAGAGCTATGGATGGTCTGATCGGCTCCGCCTGAAAAACGGACAAGCGGACCTGATCGGTCAATCAGTGTGAAAGGGGCCTTACAATCACTGTCAATCTATCTCTTGCTGTCAGTGTCTTGTTGTTGTTTTTGTCGCAGAGACTCAACAGGAAGTGAGATGAAATCTCTACAAAGTGAAGGGAATTCCCCTGTTGGACAATTGCCCATCAGAAGATTTACCTTCACCTCTTTCTGGTTGCAACTCTAAAATTTAAGCCCCGTACACACAATGAGATTATCGGACGAATGATCGTCTGTTCGTTTTCTTTTTGCATTCTAATCGCACGTCGAATCTGATGGGTTTACTAAAGTCACCAAAATTCTCGTATGACAAAATAAAAATTCGGAAGTGAAGTCTTATGATTTGTATTGCATTTTTTGAAGGATAGCTGTACTGATTAAACAAAAATCGTACGATCTGGCATCATACGAAAAAGGTTTCCGTGCACGTCTGATAGAATAATATCAGATGAGCTGTCATGATCGGCTCTCGAAAGCTCTGTGTTAACGATCCGATAATCGTACGATCACTTCGAAAACTGAATTTTTCCTACGATTTTCAGATCGTGCATCGACAATAGTCAGTAAAGTGAATCAACCTCGGTGGATGTACAGACAGAAATTAAAAGAGAAATACCTTCTGCATTCCAGCAATGCATGACATGAACTTACTTCAGTTGAAAAGTTTTCTCCTGTCTTTCCAGCTGATGCTGCAATTTCTGCACGTTACCCTCCAGCTCTTTTATTCTACAACACAAGATACAGTCCAAGTTATTTCTTATCACAATGGTCTGGTGGGAGTACAGAAAATGGCTCTATTCATTCAACAGAAAATAGAATCTATTCCAAGATAAGCAGATAGTGTCACAACTGTCAGGGGAAAAAGACAATTATAATATACAGAATGGTTTGAGTGGTTGCCTCGGGCAACATCTTTTTATTTGCTCCAATAATGTAGGTTTTACGGTTTACATAATAAGCAAATTGGGATAGTCTATGAAAGGTCTATAGTCTTTGTTACCCAGTTAGGAGGTATAATGAGCCTCAACTGTGGATCTTGATGTCAACAAGGGTTGCATATAATATTTAGTATATGTAATGCTACAGAAGATTGGACATGCTACAGGTGTAGTTATAGACACACCATGGGATAGAGTCAAAGAAGTAGATTCAGAAAGATGCGCGCATCTTTCTGCGGGCGTAACGTATCTCCGATACGTTACGCCGCTGTAACTTTGGACGCAAGTTCTGTACTCAGAAAGAACTTGCGCCCTTAGTTACGGCTGCGTAACGTATGTGTGGCGGCGTAAGCCCGCCTAATTCAAATGGGGATGTTGGGGGCGTGTTTTATTTAAATTTTACTTGACCCTGCGTTTTTCACGTTTTTTTTGACCCGCAGATGCGCCGTCCGTAAAATATCCCAGTGTGCATTGCTCCAAATTACGCCGCAAGGACGTATTGGATTCGACGTGAACGTAAATGACATACAGCCGTATTCGCGAACGACTTATGCAAACGACGTAAAAAATTCAAAACTCGGCGCCGGAACAACGGCCATACTTAACATTAGCTACGCCTCATATAGCAGGGGTAACTATACGCCGAAAAAAGCCTAATGCAAACGACGTAAAAAAATGCGCCGGCCGGACGTACGTTTATTAAACGGGTGTATCTAGCTCATTTGCATATTCCTTGCGTAAATCTATGGAAGCGCCACCTAGCGGCCAGCGTAAATATGCAGCCTAAGATACGACGGTGTAAAACAGTTACGCCGGTCGCATCTTAGGGAAATCTATGCGTAACTGATTCTATGAATCAGGCGCATAGATGCGACGGCGTATCTGGAGATACGCCGTCATATCTTCTATCTGAATCTACCCCAAAGACTGGGAACAAGCGACAACTAAAGAGCTGTGATTACAGCTGGGCTCACTATAGGGCCTACGGTACTGAATCCTCTGTACTGCAAACTACATTTCTTGCATGGCGTGGCTCTGGAGTTTATAGCTTGCGCTGTGCATGCTTGACATATAAATAGGCCAACAGGACTAACAATTATTCCAGCTAAGAAGGTCCTCACCACAGTGTGGTGTTGAATCTTCTTACAGCAATTAAAAAATAAATAAAAAAACATACTGGTTTGTTACTTGCCTTCTAACTAAATTGGACTGTTTACTTGCTTCCTGCGGTAGGAACATAAAACTGTACAGACATCTGGAGCCAGGACATGGCAGAATAAAATGCTTGTGCTAGGTAAATGCTAGCAATAAAATATTAGACTTAAGCTCTGTTCTGTTTCACACGGCTTCAGCTTTTTAGGCTCTGTTCACATATATGCCAACTGAATGCATTTTAAACCGCATCCAATTCGCATTACATGTGAACTGGTAGACTTTTCTATGAAACTGGTTCACATATCTGTGGGCCCGCTGCGGTCCGTTTTAAAAAACAGTCCTGAGTGTTTTTCAGTCCGGTTCAGGTGAGATTTTAAGTTCACACCTGAAAAAAACTTCACCGGACTCCTTTTAAAAGCTGTGGTTTTAGTGTGGTTATTAAAGTGGTTGGAAACCCTTTTTTACAACTTTATGCTACAGGTAAGCCTATATTAAAGCGGGGGTTCACCCGTACATAACACTTTTTACCCTTAGATGGATGCTCGTTTTGTCTAGGGGAATCGGCTAGTTGTTAATATGAGCTGTACTTACCGTTTACGAGATGCATCTTCTCCGTCGCTTCCGGGTATGGGCTGCGGGACTGGGCGTTCCTATTTTGATTGACAGTCTTCCGAGCGGCTTCCGACGGTCGCATCCATCGCGTCACGATTTTCCGAAAGAAGCTGAACGTCGGTGCGCAGGCGCAGTATAGAGTCGCACCGACGTTCGGCTTTTTTCGGCTACTAGTGACGCGATGGATGCGACCGTCGGAAGCCTCTCGGAAGACTGTCAATCAAGAAGGAACGCTTACTCCCGAAGACCCATACCCGGAAGTGACGGAGAAGATGCATCTCGAAAACGGTAAGTACAGCTCATATTTTAAAACAACTAGCCCATGGGTGCTCAACCTGTGGCTCTCCAGCTGTTGCAAAACTACAATTCCCATAATGCCTCAGCCTTTGGGAGACATGCTTGTACCTGTCAGCGGCTTGCAATGCCTCATGGGAATTGTAGTTCCGCAACAGCTGGAGAGCCACAGGTTGAGCACCCATGAACTAGCCGATTCCCCTAGACAAAACGAGCATCCATCTAAGGGGAAAAGAGAAAAAAAAACAACATTGGGTGAACTCCCGCTTTAAGGCTTACCTGTAGTTGCCCAGGATATCTGCTAAACCTACACGGTTCAGGAAATATCCCCTCTCCCCTGCATGTGCTGATGTCATCGGCAAATGCGCACTGGGGCAAACTCAAGCAATGGCACCTATGTGCCGTTGCTTCAGTCTGTGTGCCGTTACCAGAATTGCGTGACGTCATTGCGGCTCTGGCCAATCACAGCACCGGAGCCACGATACCCGGAAGTAACTCCAGGACGACATGTCGGCGGCCGGAGGGGGAGACGTGGACTGCTGTGGGGGCTTCAATCTGAGGTAAGTAATAAATAATGAGCTAGTATGCTATGCATACTAGCTCATTATGCCTTTGTCTTGCAGGGTTTTTTTTTTTACGAGGGTTTATTCCTCTTTAAAATAAATGCAGTGCAGTTTTGTGAACAGCAAATCACAAAGCATTAGAAGAGCTTTCAGCAAGCTTTGTTGTTCCCCGCATCCAATTCGCATGACAGGAGACTGTGACCGGCTCACAATGGAGTTGGTTCACACATCTCCGGGGCGGCTGCAGAGCGGTTTGCTCAGGGGTCCTGTGTGTCTTTAGCTCTCTTTTAGGTCCGAATTCAGGCAAAAATTCAGGCCTGATTTGTCCCTGAAATGGAGAACAGGGACGCACCGGACCCCTGCTGTGAGCTGCATCCGAAACCAGCCTGAAGCTTTGAAAGTACACTTCAGCTCCAGTTTGTAAACGTTATAAGCAGATCCTAATGGGATTACTAGTGGACACGTTAACCATGCTGCTAGCAGGCTTCAAACAAGCTTCAAGAAGTTCTGAAGCCTGTTAGCAGCATGTTTAAAGTGGCAATCAACACTGCCATTGGGTTCTGTGTTCAACATTTACAAACTGGAGCTGAATGGTACTTTAACAGCTTCAACAAAGCTTGCTGAAAGCTCTGCAAATGCTTTGTCAAAGCTTGCCATTCACACTGCTCTTATAACATGCTGAAGCCTGTGTGAAACAGGCCTAAGACCTCTTTCACATTGAGGCGTGGAGCCGCGGTGACGGTAAAGCCACGCTATTTGTAGCGCGGCTATACCGTCATATTTACCGCGATATTCGGGCGCTAGTGATGCGGTATTACCGCGGTATTCCCGTGCTTTCCCATTGATTTCAATGGGAAGGCGCGGTATAGGAGCAGTGAACACACCGCTCCTATACCGCAGTAAAGATGCGGCTAGCAGGACTTTTGGAGCGCTCCTGCTAGCGCACCGCTTCAGTGTGAAAGCCTTTGGGCTTTCACATTGAACACTACAGGGCAGGTTTTTTCATGCGGTATAGCAGCGCTATTTTTAGCGATGTACCGCATGAAAAACGCCTCAATGTGAAAGGGGCCTAAGTGTCTACTCCATAAAAATTGTTACATAGGCCCCACTACCTGCAGTACATACCGTGCCTTTTTAACCGCCAAAAAATCTTTCATTTCAAAGTCTTTTTGTCTCAGGGCCTCATGCAGTTTATGGTTGGCTGATTCCTCTTGCTGGAGAGACTCAGCGCCTTTTAGTTCCATTTCCCTCAAAATATCCAATTCCTTAGTCAGCAACTTCACCTTATAACACAAGCCAGGCAGAGAAGAGGACACATGTCAGTCTAAACAAGCTATAAGTGCAATAAGGGCATCTCAGACAGCAACTGACTGTCGTGGAAAATAATTGTGCTAATATACAGTAGGCAGTGTATATAAATAGTGTAATATGTCATATTAAACAAAGGCCAATTCGTTCTACAAGACTGGATTGCAATTATCATTCCAAGCAGGCAGACAGTGTTGATGTATGTAGGGTAAAATTAGTGTAATATGCTGTGGTTTATTTCCTGTCCTAGTGACACCCCTGACTGGGGCAATTTATTTTTAATTCCTGTCCCATTAAGACCTTGTGTATCAAAGTGTGACACACAAGGTGTTAATGGGACAGGAATTGAAAATTAATTGCCCCAGGAAACAGCAAAAAAAAAAAAAAAAAAACATGGAAGACAGAAACAGGCAAGCATGCTGAAAATTAAAGTGGTTCTGAAGCCTAAAGGTTGTCTACCTTAAAAGAGAAGTGTGGGAATCCCCCCCAAAAAATCATACTAACCTAGATGGCTGCAGCACCAATCCCAGCTACAGCTGTCCCCCCACCAGCTCTACCCTGAGAACTGAGCAATTAAACACTGCAGATCGCTCAGTTCTCCCCTTCCGATCTGAGCAGAGAGTGGCCACTGTCAACCACCAGCTCTCTGCTCTGCCCCTGGGCTGTGAAGGGAGCGGGAAGGGCTGGATCAGGCTCTCAGCGGCATGCTAAAAGGCTGATCCAACTGCCAGTGCTGGCATCTGGGTGGATCCCAAAATATAGTTGGGGTCTTTCCAGAGCCTGGACCGCCTGAGTGACGTCAGCTGACAGGGGGCTTTAGCTGTCGGCTGAAAACGAGTCACAGGAGTGCAGAGTAAACTGGAATCTTGTAATCCATAGGAGTTTAGAAAAAATAGGCTGTACTTCTCCTTTCGTGCATTCTGTGTACTAAGGTAAGAAAACCTTCTGTGCTGCAGGATCCCCGCAGCCTCATCTTTTACTTACCTGAGCCCAATTTTGATCCAGCACTGTGCATGGGAGCACCGACACTCTCAGCACTCTCCCTCCTCACTGGGCAGATTGATAGCAGCGGGAGTCATTGGCTCAATTAAATCATGTGACGAGGGATTTGGGGCAGGGCCAAGCCACCCTGTCTGTGTCTATAGACACAGACAGGGAGGCTCTGTCCTGCCCCCAATCCCTCATCACACGTTTTGATTGAGCCCAACATTGATCCAGCACTGTGCATGGGAGTACCAACTCTCTCAGCACTCTTAGTGGTCACTGGGCAGATTGATAGCAGCAGGAGCCATTGGCTCAATCAAATCGTGTGATGAGGGATTGGGGGGCAGGCCTGAGCCTCCCAGTCTGTGTCTATAGCACTGTGCATGGGAGCACCGACTCTCTCAACACTCTTACTGGTCACTGGGTAGATTCATAGCAGCGGGAGCCATTGGCTCAATCAAATCGTGTGACGAGGGATTGGGGCGGGGCAGAGCCGCCCTGTTTGTGTCTATAGACACAGACAGGACAGCTCGAGAGCGACCCTGCATTGGTGCCCCAATAAGTGTTTAAGGGCTGCCTACCTTGAGCTCGTGAGACAGAACCGTGGTGCTCATTTCATCAAGATGTACACGAAACTCATGTTCACGTTTCTTCATTTCGCAATCAAACTCCAAAGCCAGTTCCTGCAAACAATTATTTTAATGTAGAAACAAAAACATTGCATATATGAATAAACATAACTCATTGTCATAAATATATATAAGTCAAATAAGACCTGAACGACCACAACATACAGGGATATACAATGTAATACTGACATATAATCACACACATAGGTTGGACTTTTTTTAACCTCACCTACTATGTAACATAATACAAGTTGGTGACAGTTTCAAAATCTCAGCAAATAAATAGTAACAAGACCAGAAAAAAAAATATTCATTGTTGGACAATTAGCATCAGGTGAATATAAGTATTTATTCCACCGAACGACGCTAGTGGTCACTGTAATTTCCCAGCACTGATTGAGGAAAATATAAACCTGTAGTAATCAACAGTAACCAATAACCTGTCAATAAAAAAAAAATTATTGATTTTTGTACTCACTGTAAAATCCTTTTCTCTGAAGTTCATTGACGGACACAGCAACTTAATCTTGACTAGGGTAATATAGCCCTCCTTCAGCAGAGGACTGTCCTCTCCCGAAGGTGGGCGAGATAACCCTAAGGTCAAGATTAAGTTGCTGTGTCCGTCAGCGAACGAAAGAAAAAAACAATGTTCATTCATAGAATAAATATAAAGCTAAATCACAATTCAAACCAAAAGGATGTAAAGTGTTTTGTTTGTGAATCCAGAAATCTTTGGATTAGGATTAAATGAGGAGGTGACAGAGTTATTGTGAAAGGAAAGGGAAACATTCTGAATTTAGCAGCTGGTGTGCAATGTGAAGGCAGCAGTCAATCACACTGTAACCTTTTTGTTTGTTTTTTTTAGAACTTTATTGAAATGTTTTTTATAAGTCTTTGGGTCCCCGGTGCTCCCCACTGTGCATGCATGAGTCTTGCTGCACTATCTTAATGGACTTAAAGACTCCTGGGACATGTAACATGTCCCAAGAGGTTGTGGGTAGGGAAAGGGGGTGCAAACCTTTGCTCAGTTTGCCTAGGAGAGCTAAGCAGAAGTGGGTGCATGTACTTGGGGGGGGGGGGGGGATAACTTTATTTTTGTAGGCAAAGTTCTATTTTAAACTAACTTTCTCTGTCTGGAGAAATGTCAGCAGGACAGACAATTAGGATAATTTCCTACAAATGAACTCCAGGTAGAGAGAAAAATACACAAATGAATGCAACTCTGTATTCATTAATGCATCATTAAAGCGGAGTTCCGCCCTAAAGTGGAACTTGCGCTCATCGGATTCCTCCCCCCCTCCGGTGTCACAACTGGCACCTTTTGGGGGGAGGGGGGACAGGATGCCCCGCTCCTCTCTCCTACTGGCCCGGCGGCCAGGGGGAGGAGGAGGAAGCCCCGGGGTGACTTTACAGGTCGCGGCCTGGACTCCCATAAGTGGAAAAAGATACCTGTCAAAGACAGGTATCCTGTCCCCCCTCGCCCCTTGAAAGGTGCCAATTGTGGCACCGGAGGGGGAAGGAATCAGATGAGCGGAAGTTCCACTTTAGGGTAAAAAAAAACTTCTGCCTTTAGATCAACTTTGAACCATCTGACATTTTCTGATACCTTTCAGGGTCTTGGTTGGTGAGATCTCTGCACTGAATTCACACCTGCTGTGCCCACTATGAGGGCTTCCCACCATTCCTGTTGTATTTTTCTCATTTTAATTTTGTAGGGATTGTGAGAGGAGGAGCAGGAGCACACAAAGGTGGGCAGGAACACCAAAGACAGAAACAGAGTCCAGAATTACAGCAATGGCATCTTACTGTTGGGCAGGGCTGGACTGGGACAAAAATTTGGCCCTGGACTTCATCCAGACTGGCCCACTTTGACAGGTCTCTCCCATGGCGGCCGGACAACTCCCGCACCCCCCGGCCACCCAAGCCCCCTCTCCCCCTTCACTAGCCACTAGCCGTTCTACTTTATTAGAGTAGAACGGCTGGTACTGGTACTTTTATAGGCAGTACCGGTGGGCAAGCTAGACATTATTTCACCCGGGGCAAAGAATCAGTTTGGTGCCCCCCCCCCCCCCTTATGGGACAAGATTAGGCAGAAGTGAGAAACTCCCAGGCCACAGCTGTTAAGTCAGCTTTCTGTCACCTTCCCCATGCTCCTCTGTCATCGTCCCCGCTTCTCTGGTCCTCCCCCAGCTTCTCTGTTCCCCCCAGGTGAGCGCTGCGGGGAGAGGAGGTGAGCGCTGCGGGAAGGGAGAGACAGAGGAGCAGAGGGGGGGGCGGCGGTCTGCTGTCACTGAAGACGGCCCACTGAGCCATCGGCCCACCGGGAAACTCCCTGTAGTCCCAATGGCCAGTCCATCCCTGCTGTTGGGGGATTCAAAACATAAGAAGCCAGGGACTGACTCAGCCCACTGGTCCCCACTTATAATCAAAATATCAATTTTAGGTGGGCCGACCCTCTAATAATTGTGTAAATGTATGAGAAGTGCGGTCTGAGGGCCAAGAGAAAGTCTTATCTTTCTGGACATCTGCTTTACAAGTTAATGCGCGGACACAGAGCCAGCAGTGTTAAGAAGTCCTGGATACAGTGATCGGCGACATTAGGACAGGGTGGGTATTGGATTCCAATTAATTGAGCGCTGTACACCAGGAGATTCTGTGAATGCATGGTATGCCAGGACAGGGTGGGTATTGGATTCCAATTAATTGAGCGCTGTACACCAGGAGATTCTGTGAATGCATGGTATGCCAGGACAGGGTGGGTATTGGATTCCAATTAACTGAGCGCTGTACACCAGGAGATTCTGTGAATGTACGGCATGCCAGAGCAAGTCTAGAATCACACAGCAGTCAGGAAAAGGAAGAGAGAATTTTTTGCTTGTTAAAGTATATGTAAACCAGTTCATTAAAATGTCAATCTTTTGGTGTAATGTTTAAAATAATTTTACTTTTTTTAAGCAGATCTCCAACCAAAAACAATAAGAAAAAAAAAAAAAATGAAAAGCCCATTAAAAGCTAAAATAACAAAATCAGCCTTGCTGCAATATTCACCTTCAATCCAGAGGTGCTGTGCGTTTTCTTTGCCACTAGATGTCCTTAGTGTAATAGGCAGCATAGTTCACCCACTTTCCAGGTTGGACCCGTCCTCAAAATATACACTTTCTCTTGACTGAGTAGTACAAGAAGAAGCTGCACATGAGCTCATTTCTCTGTCACTGTGCCATTTCCTCTTATCAACTCTTTGTGCTGCTTCTTCCTCTCAAACTCTAGCCCTGCTGTAAAGGGTCAGCAAAAGGCTGCAGAAGATTAGCAGCACTGACACGCAGCAAATTATAATGATACACATTGATCAAACCAAATGTCATGCTCCCAGCGTTAAGAATGCCTCTCCTTGCCCTTCAGCAGCCAAATGTCAATCTCTCAGTGGGAATTAAAGGCTTTGACATTTGACTGCAGAATGACAGCTGGCATAGAGCATCCATGTCTAATACCGCATACACACGATCGGAAATTCCGTCAAGAAAAGTCCGATGTGAGCTTTTGGTCCGAAATTCCGACCGTGTGTATGCTCCATCGGACTTTTGCTGTCGGAATTTCCCCCAACACCACGACCTACCTGAGTATTGTTGCTGACCATGTCCATCCCTTTATGACTACAGTGTCCTCATCTTCTGATGGCTCCTTCCAGCAGGATAATGTCACCATATTACAAAGCTCCAATCATCTCACCACTGGTTTCCTAAACATGACAAATGCTCCCTCATTTCTGGAATCACTGGGAATTTCTGCCACCTGAGGCAACGGAAGGAGCAATGGCAGGCTTGACTACTATGGGTCAGGTGAGTCCCTATACACCAGGGGTCTCAAACTGGTGGCCCTCCAGCTGTTGCGAAACTATAAGTCCCATCGTGCCTCTGCCTGTCGGAGTCATCCTTGTGTAGCGCTACCCCCGCAGGAGCCGCTGGTTAGAATAGGGATGGCGTGTTACCTCTGTGAGCGTCTAGGGGTATGATGATGATGAGATGATGAGAGCAATAATGGAATGTCTAAGCAGCAGGTGTCTTTTCTTGTAGCTTTATTTCACCCAACACGGCAAAACAGTAAACTTGAGGTAGGATAGGAAGAAGATGGGTGAAAGGGAGGAGAGTAGCAGATTCAGGCTTGGACAATATGGAAGCAGTCCTGCTTCTAGCGGCACTTTTCTTTAAGTCGCCACTCCAGCCGGAGTGGGTATAGTGTACCCGGACAGGCCTCTCACACCGACCTGGCAGCCAGGTTATCACTCGGAAACTCGAGGAGAAAATAAGTCTCTGCCACAGACTTAATAGAAATGAAGGTCAGAACGGGACCTCTGCCATAGGCCCCTTTCTCTAGAATGTAGATCGTGAGGTAAATCCTCCTTGGTAAATTTAGTGCCCGAATCTCCCTCAGGTAGTCTCTCAACTGGTCACCGGCAGGTTGCTGACATCCAACCTCTCAGTGTCCGGTTACCTCGATCCCTGATGGATTGTCCAGGCCCTGTTGGATTTCCTGCCTCCTGGCTCTCCTCAGCCTGACTCCCCACTGAACAGCACAACTCGCTTGGGATCTCCTCTCAAAGTTTGGGGGACCCAGTAGATCACTGGGGCCCCGCCATAGCTTCAGTTGCTTCGGGCCAGCATGGTCCCGGAACCAAGAACACCGCGTTGCACGCGCACCCCGGCCTGGAAGGCTATATCGCCGGGGGCCGTGATGTGCAGACACCCTGAAGGTGGGTGCCGCACCCGGAACAAGAACCCCGCCAAAAGGCGTCTGCTCAAGAAGTACCCTCCCCCAGCATGCCCCGCGAGGGAAAACCCCTCCCGATTGGCTGCTGGCAAGAGGCGCTCCAGACTGAACTCCACTGCTGCCACCTGTCGCCCCGGGGTGGAAAAGCACCTCAGGAACACAGAATGAACCGACAGTACAGCCCAGCTAGAACAGAGGCCTAATTTACACAAATCACCAGGATGAGAGCTAACTAACTCTCTCATCCCCCTCTAAATTTGGAATAGCACCTGCACTAAAAGTACACAGGCGCTACACTTGTAACTGTCAGCCTTGCAATGCCTCATGGGACTTGTAGTTTCGCAACAGCTGGAGGGCTGCCAGTTTGAGACACAGACACTTCCAATGTGCCCTGCATAGACAAAGTGACAGTATCTCTTTAAAGGTCTTCCCAATAGTTAATTAGCTCAGTGTGAAAGTGGAGACTGTGTCACAGCGATTTGCAGGTGAGGTCTAATTATGGCACCATCACAATTTAACCAGTGCTCGCTGACCTTTACCAGCTCTGCGTTGAGCTGACATTTGTACCTCTGACCGAGCTATAAATGCCATGACAACACACAGGTCACGAGAAAGGTCTGTCCTGTACTAATATACCTCTATTAAATGTGCCCTTCCAAGGTGACAGAGATTAAGCAATCTTGGAACAGCTTCTTCCAGTCTGAATTCTCGTCTATTTACACTCACCACACACGCCGTCACCCAGCGGTCTATTTAGTACACTTGCCAGAATGGCTGCCCTGAGCACTAATCCAGACTAGGTGATTGATTGAACAGCCAACCGGCTAAAAAAAAGTGGGGGGGGGGGACTGGGATGTGCTGGATGAAGCAAAGGAGGATCAATAAATCTCGACAATTACAAGCACACCACACTGCTGTCCGCATCTGATCAGACATTAAACCCATGGCCTGCCACATCTCAGCATTCAGTGGGGATTTTTACCCTCCCATTGCTGGCAGACAATAAATATATATTAATGTGCTAATATTGACATTAGAGCTAAACGCTGAGCTGAAACAAAGAAATACCCTCACAGTGGGGTGGTTTGCCCACTGCAAGGGTAAATGTTGGTCATGTCCAGTTCCCAGAATAGGGTGAAATACTTACCTTAATACTTACCCACCACAGCAGGCTCCATCTACTTTCAAGGCCAGTCCGGTTCTTTCTCCTCTCTAAAGCCTCGTACACACGTCGGATTTTCCGCATACAAAGCGTCAGAGTTTTGTCCGAAGGGTGTGTGCCTGGATGTTGTCTTGCATACAAAACGTCACACAATTGTCGGCCAACAAACACGAACGTAGTGACGTACTACGTGTTTTTTCAGCTCTTGAGCGCGACCCTTTGGGTACCGTCTGCTAATGTTGTGTTTGGTAAGCATTGATTCCGAGCATGCGTGTTTGTACTTTGGGCTTAAGCCACTCACAGCCACGGTCACACACCCAACCCATCCACATACAATGCAGGTTTACTAGCCATGCATTATATGTGGTGATACCAAGGGACTGCCCAAAGCTTTAGGGAGAGGACAGCTCTGGAACATGCTGGAATGGAGAATATTACTATACAGGATCTATATAGCACTGACAGTTTATGCAGCGCTTTACAATTACAATACAGAAGGAATAGAAGGGCCCTGCTCATGGAGCTTACAATCTAAAGGGAGGGGGAGACTAGGGTAAATACTGCAAATAAGGAGCATTCAACTCTTTCAGAGTGGGAGGGACCCCGCTAAAAGGGTTCTGCAGGTCCAAAGTTCAGCATTAAAGCTGTTGTAAACTCTTACATAAACCAGAATAGATCCCTGGGGATCTTGTAGCTCTGAGGATCTTGTAGCACTGGGGATCTTGGAGGCCTGTGGATCTTGTAGTACCAAGGATCTTGCAGCCCTGGGGGATCTTGCAGCCCCGGGTACCTTGTAGCACTGGGGATCTTGCAGCCCTGGGGACCTTGCAGCCCCGGGGACCTTGTAGTCCTGGGGACCTTGCAGCCCCAGGGATCTTGCAGCCTCGGGGACCTTGTAGCCCTGGGGACCATGTAGCTATGGTGACCATGTAGCTCTGGGGACCATGTAGCTCTGGGGACCATGTAGCTCTGGGGACCATGTAGCTCTGGGGACCATGTAGCTCTGGGGACCATGTAGCTCTGGGGACCATGTAGCTCTGGGGACCATGTAGCACTGGGGATCCTGTAGCACTGGGGATCCTGTAGCACTGGGGATATTGTAGCACTGGGGACCGTGTAGGTTTGGGGATCGTGTAGCACTGGGGACCATGTAGCTCTGGGGATCTTGTAGCACTGGGGACCATGTAGCTCTGGGGATCTTGTAGCACTGGGGACCATGTAGCTCTAGGGATCTTCAGAAAATACCAAAAATAAACCCATCAGTGACATAACTTCACTCTCACCTGTCTCTGTAGGGTCAGATCTCCTTGGACCTCTTCAATTTTCCTCTCGAGCTCACGCTTTACTTTCTCATACTCCTCCAGAAGCCGATCGAGATTGCTATTTTTAGAGCTTAAACAACAGTAAAGATACACTTTAGGCGCCTGGAGTGGAAGGTCACAGATTATTTACCATTCGGTACATATTATACGCGTAGCAGTTACAGATTATCTTTCTTCTGCTGCAGTGGAAGAGTCAGTGTGTACAACCCAGGAATGTAAATTGAATATATTGCAGTTTATCAGTCCTTAGATGTGGTGGCTGCATTTTTTTTCTATTCTTTCAGGCTTTTCCCTCCTCTTTATTTCATCTGGTGATCCTGCCAGTAACACACTTTCTGTATGAGTGCGATAACACTCGCTGTACTATGAAGGAGTAGTTTTGTTATCCTAATGCACATGCGTCCGGTCCAGGCCGGTGCTGCTCTTCAAGCACACACAAACCCACACAAGCAGGATACAGGGGGAAAAGAGAAAGGACGTCAGACAGTTGCCATGACAACGTGTTTCGGACCTGAAGAAGGAGGCCATGCCTCCGAAACGCATTGTCATGGCAACTGTGTGACGTCCTCACTCTCCCCCCTGTATCCTGCTCGTGTGGGTTTGCGTGTCCTCGAAGAGCAGCAGCGGACACATGCGCATTAGGATCTGCAGGTTGAGTCCACGGTCCTGTCACGCAGGATGAATGGAGGCGGGGTTGGAAATAAATCGAATAAAAAAAATGTACACTAATTTTATTATTACTGAACAAGATTTAAATAAATGTAACACTCTACCTGTTTACTCGATCGAGTTCTATTTGGTGCTCTTTGATTTTCCTCTGATAATGACTCTGTAAATCACTGAAATTCTTCTTCTCTCTCTGCATCTCTTGCTGAAGCTTTTCAATCTGTACTCTTAAGTCGCTTATCTCGGACTGCTTCGAATTCTCCACCACCTTCAGTTGGGAGAACATGGCTTCGTACCGCTCCAGCTCACGTTCTCTCTCAGCCAGCACCTTGAAGTTATGGGTGAAATCCTTCTTCAGCCTATCAAATTTATCTTTTTGCTCCTGCAGGTTCTTCTGCGTTTCCTTGAGGTTCTGTTGAAGGAAAAGGATCTGACGTTGCTGCAGCTCTTTCCATTCTTTCTCTTTTCTGGCCAGAAGGTCGGTTAGGTCTTGCTCTTCGCCCATCATCTTGTATTTCATGTAGTGCTAGAAAAACAAAAAATAAAAATCAGGTTGATAATGTGAGCAGTCCCCAAGGATCTGTCCTGGGACCAATTCTTTTTCATTTATTTATAAACGATATAGAGGATGGGATAAATAGCTCAATATTTGCAGAGCAAGGGCAATAACTTCTACGCAGGATGTGCAAGAAGACCTAAATAAAATAATGGGGTGGGCATCTACATGACAAATGAGAATCAATGTTAAAAAACGTAAAGTACCGTATTTATCTTCATATAGCGCGCCCCGGCGTATAGCGCACACCCCCAACCTGGAAGGGAAATTTCAGGAAAAAAAAGAAAATACTCACCGTTTGAATGCCCCTCGTCGGTGTCTTGCCCGGCGTCCATCGGCGGCCTTGTCCGGTCCGGCGTCCCTCTGCGGCCCTGGTGGTGTCCTCTCCGCTTCTCCCGCGCTGTTTCTGAGTCGATCCCCGCTTCCCGCGCTGTGTTTAAAAGCCGCCGCCGCCGGCATATACCGAGCGCAGTTCACTCGGCTCCTCTCGCATAAAGGCTAGGAGGCGGCACAGGGCGTGACCGCGAGGGGAGCCGAGCCTGGCCGAGCGTACCTGAGTGTACTGCGCTCGGTATATGTCGGCGGCGGCGTTCAAACACAGTGCGGAAAGCGGGGATCGGCGTATATCGCGCACCCACGATTTTCCCCTGATTTTAAGGGGAAAAAAGTGCGCGTATACGCCGATAAATACGGTAATGCATTTGGGTGCGAAAAATACAAACTAAAGTTACTCGCTAGGGGGAGAACCTCTGAAGGGAATCTAGGATGGAAGAGGACCTGGGGGGTCTTAGTAGATGACAGGCTCAGCAATGGCATGCAATGCCAAGCTGCTGCAAGCAAAGCCAACAGAATATTGGCATGCATTAAAAAGGGGATTCACTCCAGAGATAAAACTGTATTTCTCCCGCTCTACAAAACTCTGGTCCGGCCGCACCTGGAGTATGCCGTCCAGTTCTGGGCACCGGTCCTCAGGAAGGATGTGTTGGAACTCGAAGGAGTCCAGAGAAGGGCAACAAAGCTAATAAAGGGACAGGACTGCAGTGATTGTGAACCTTGGCACCCCAGATGTTTTGGAACTACATTTCCCATGATGCTCATGTACTCTGCAGTGCAGTTGAGCATCATGGGAAATGTAGTTACAAAACACCTGGGGTGCCAGGGTTCGCCATCACTGGGCTAGAAGGATCATAGCTATTAGGAAAGATTACAAGCATTGAACGTATTCTTTCTGGAGAGGGAACACTTGAAAGGGGATATGATAGTGACCCTGGCATAGAAAAAAACTTTTCAGTGAAAAGGAATAAAAAAAATAAAAAAAAAAACACACGCCCATTTCACTGCACTTTGTTTACTGCCAATAAAAAGGTACATGAGCTACTGAGCAACATGAGCTACTGTGGCACGATTGTCGCATGTAGGGCTGGCCTACGCTGTCACGTGACAAAACACTCTAAAAACACAGTAAAAAAAAAAAGTGACGCATTGCACAGGTGTAAATGTGACCTTATAGTAAAGGTCAGTGTCACCCAGACCGACAAACGCATGTATAGAAAAAACACTGCTGTAGAAACAGGAAGCCAAATACCGTGTTTCCCCGAAAATAGGCCCGGGTCTTATATTGATTTTGGCAACAAAAGACACAGTAGGGCTTATTTTCAGGGTAGGTCTTACCATGTAAAGTGCTGTCTTCTGTCCCCCTCTCCCTCCCTGCCTGACAGGAATCCCCAGTGTGAACTGAGTAAAAATGCATGCAAAATCCTATAGTTCACTCTATTACAGTAGTATATCTGGATCAACTGTGGGTATAGAATTGGGTATATGGGATTGTATGATATTATTATTGCTATTTTTTATTTATTTTTTGGTTGAACTGGATTGACTTGTGTCTTTTTTTCAACCTGACTAACTATGTAACTATATAATGTACAATGTGTGTTTTTTGTAAAATAATTGTGCCAAATACGTTCGTTTTAGCGCTGCTCTGCGTTTCTGTGACCCGCCGGAGCTCTCTTCCCTGGATTTATATTACAGAAACACCCACATTGTACAATATATACTACTGTAATAGAGTGGATTATAGGATTTTGCAATCATTTTCAACTAGGGCTTATTTTCAGGGTAGGGCTTATATTTCAGCCCTCCTGGAAAATAATGCTAGGTCTTATTTTCAGGGTAGGTCTTACTTTCAGGAAAACAGGGTATCTTATTCCTTTATTAGGCAAGTAGGAAACTTTTAGCTAGATTCAGGTACATGTGTGTATCTTTGCGGCAACGTAGCGTATCGTATTTACGCTACGCCGCCGTAAGTCAGAGAGGCAAGTGCTGTATTCACAAAGCACTTGCCTCCTAAGTTACGGCGGCGTAGCGTAAATGGGGCCGGCGTAAGCGCGCCTAATTCAAATGAGGATGAGGGGGCGTATTTTATGTAAATGGGTGGTGACCCAACGTGATTGACGTTTTTTACGAACGGTGCATGCGCCGTCCGTGTACATATACCAGTTTGCATTGCTCCAAAGTACGCCGCAAGGACGTATTGGTTTCGACGTGAACGTAAATTACGTCCAGCCCCATTCACGGACGACTTACGCAAACAACGTAAAATTTTCAAATTTCGACGCGGGAATGACGGCCATACTTAACATTGGTTACGCCACCTAGGGGGCAGCTTTATCTTTATGCCAGCGTACCTCTTACGGAAACGGCGTATCTTTACAGCGATGGGCGCACGTACGTTCGTGAATCGGCGTATCTAGTCATTTACATATTCTACGCCGAACTCAACGGAAGCGCCACCTAGCGGCCAGAGGAAAATTTGCACCCTAAGATACGATGGCGTAGGAGACTTACGCCGCTCGTATCTTAGCCTAAGTTAAGCGTATCTGGTTTCCAGAATACGCTTAAATTTACGCCGGCGTAGATTCAGAGTTACGACGGCGTATCTACTCATACGCCAGCGTAACCCTACCTGAATCCAGCTATTTATTAACATATCAAATAGTAACAGCAGCCAGTGCAGCAAAGCAACAAAATATCACAAACATTTATGCATTTATGGCTTGGAAACTCATTTGCAAAAAAAAAATATTTAATTCTCAACTCTATGCAAAGCAGAGATCTGACGGTTATCTGTTTGCTCGGCGAATGGCTAACTTGGGTACTGAAACTGATAACGCAGCCTAGTAGGAAGCACAGCCGGATATGACAACATCTGTAAAAATGTTGTATTACTACCGGTAGATTATGTAGGAACGCATCTCACCATTAACCATCTGTATTGAAAAGTCTTAAAGTTAAACTTTGTTTTTTCTTCATTTGGTTCCCCAACAGAAAAAAAAAAAAGTAATGACTGCGACACTCACCTTCAGACTGAAGCTGTCCCTTGCAGTACTTTCAGCACCTTTCCCTTGCAGGGTCCCATGGAGCCACCGTTTTGTGCATGCTCCCATGATGATGAGACTACTGAGTAGAAGAGTGTGATCTCTACCTTCACCGACACATACACAGGCAGACAGAGGACTACAATTACAAGCAGTCCTCCACTGGCCATTACTCCACTGGGCTACCTGTGCATGTTGGCGCAGACAGGGTCCTCAGATCAGGAGTATTTGATGGATGCCATTAGATGCATGTGCACAAGTGCATTAAGGGAATTATAGGCCCAGATTTACAGAGAGAAAGGCGCACATTACGCCGCTGTAGAGTAACCAATGTACGCTACGCCAACACAGAGCAGAGAGGCAAGCAATGCATTCAGCAAACCAGTGCTCCCAACGCTGCGCCAGCGTGGCATGGGATTCGAAGGCGTACGCCGGCGTAGGTGGAAGTGGGCGTGACCCATGCAAATGAGGCGTGACCCCATGCAAATGATGGGCCAGAGCGCCAGACAGATACGTATCACGAACTGCGCATGCGCCGTGACGTGGACGCATCCCCCTGCGCCTGCTCACAACCACGCCGGATCACTGCGTACGGCGTGAACGTAACCTACGCCCAGCCAGACACACGTCCAACGTAAAATACGCCGTCTTGTGTTCCCTGGTGCAGACCTTTGCATGTCTGCTGCTGGGTTGCACCTCCTTTATGGGGAATAACTTTACGCCGGACGTATAACTTATGTGCAACTTGCGTAGCCTGCGTCGGGCGCACGCAGGTTTGTGAATCGCCATATTTACCTCATTTGCATATTTGAATGGCTAATCAATGGGAGCGACACCATGCACCCAGCCTAAATGTGCGCCCACCCTACGCCGTCGTAAGCAAGCTACGTCGGCGGGGTGTAGCCTGGTTTTAGGCGCATATCTGTTTGTGGGTCTGGCGCACAGATACGACGGCGCACATTTGCACTTACGTCGGCGTAACTTGTTATATGTCGGCGTAAGTGCTTTGTGAATCTGGGCCATAGTTTTCATCAGGGGTTCGCAGGGTTTGCAATTTTGACCCAGCCCCATGCTCCAGGGGGCCCATGAGGCCCTCTGTACACCTGGATAGGAGGGGAGGCATATAGAGGAACCAATCCCCTTCATTGTTCCCCTGCAGCTGCAGGGATCGGTTCCTCTGCATGCCACCCCTCCTATCCTCCTCCTGCTATGATTGGACTCCTATGCTCTCCCCTGGCTCCCCCACAGCACTGCCGGGGATCTGTCAGGATGGAGCCCGGGGAAGGGGCGGGTAAATGTGTAATTTACCCACCCCTTCCTTGTCTTAAAGTGGTTGTAAAGCTCTGAAATAAGGTATAAAGCAGCATATTTTTTTAATAAAGAACATACCTTCATCTAACACAGGGGATTGTATGACAATAACAAAGTTATTTTAGCAGCAGGAGGGGAGGGGGAGGAAGCAGATTGGCACTGACTCTAGCTGACAGGCAGGGAGGGGGGAAGAGAGGAGAGACGAAGGCACGTAAACTGACCACAGTATCCTGGTTTAGCAGCCATGGTAAACGTGGTCAGTTTACAGAGGGGAGGGCAGCACCAGCCAGGTATTTTAGATGATAAAAAGGGATACATTACACAGCATAAGCACTGTGCTGTTATTCATTCTTTAAAAGAACAGGATCATTTTTTTTAGGGTAACAAATTCGTATCGATCACTGACTCTGTTCATTCATAACAGGGGCATAATAAACATGTTTACTATGCTTTCGTTTGTGGGATGAATGGGGAGCTCTGTACAGAGCAATACTTGTCCATTCATTCTGTGCAGTTGTCGCTGCAGAGAAGATTAGAGCTGTGTTACGAACCTCCACTTTTCAGGTCCCCCGCTGGTGCTCATGCCCCCCCCCCCTCCGTCCAGGGCCCCCATGGGAAGCGTAAGATGCCTAATTTTTGCATCTGTCCATAGTGGACATTCATGGACAGATGCAAAAATTACGAATTTCACAAATGTTTGTAAATTTACTGACAATTGGCAACCCTGGGTCAAAGGTTAAAATGGTGGGTGCTCAGAGTGAAAGGTTAAAGCGGTGGGTGCCCTGGGTCAAAGGTTAAAGCAGTGAGTGCTCAGGGTCAAAGGTGGAAGCTGTGGGTGCCCTGGGTCAAAGGTTAAAGCAGTGGGTGCCCTGGGTCAAAGGTGGAAATGGTTGTGCCCAGGGTCAAAGGTTGAAGTGGTGGGTGCTCAGGGTCAAATGTGGAAGCCGTGGGTGCTCAGGGTCAAACGTGGAAGCCGTGGGTGCTCAGGGTCAAACGTGGAAGCGGTGGGTGCTCAGGGTCAAAGGTGGAAGAGGTGGGTGCTCAGGGTGAAAGGTTGAAGTGGTGGGTGCCTGAGGTCAAAGGTTGAAGTGGTGGGTGCTCGGGGTCAAAGGTGGTAGAGGTGGGTGCTTGGGGTCAAAGGTGGAAGAGGTGGGTGCTCAGGGTGAAAGGTTGAAGTGGTGGGTGCTCAGGGTCAAAGGTGGGTGCTTGGGGTCAAAGGTTAAAGTGGTGGGTGCCTTATGTCAAAGGTGGATGCTCAGGGTCAAAGTTGGTAGCGGTGGGTGCTCAGGGTCAAAAGGTGGAAGCGGTGGGTGCTCAGGGTCAAAGTTGGAAGAGGTGGGTGCTCAGGGTCAAAAGGTGGAAGCGGTGGGTGCTCAGGGTCAAAGTTGGAAGAGGTGGGTGCTCAGGGTGAAAGGTTGAAGTGGTAGATGCCTGAGGTCAAAGGTTGAAGTGGTGGGTGATCAGGGTCAAAAGTGGAAGAGGTGGGTGCTTGGGGTCAAAGGTGGAAGGTTGAAGTGGTGGGTGCTCAGGGTCAAAGGTGGAAGAGGTGGGTGCTTGGGGTCAAAGATTGAAGTGGTGGGTGCCTTATGTCAAAGGTGGATGCTCAGGGTCAAAGTTGGTAGCGGTGGGTGCTCAGGGTCAAAAGGTGGAAGCGGTGGGTGCTCAGGGTCAAAGTTGGAAGAGGTGGGTGCTCAGGGTCAAAGGTTGAAGTGGTAGATGCCTGAGGTCAAAGGTTGAAGCAGTGGGTGCTTGGGGTCAAAGGTTGAAGCGGTGGGTTACACAGCCCTGCTGTTAAAGAATACAGAGTGTGAATGCCCAACTCTTCCCACCCCTACCCATATACTGCCAGCCACACACAGCTGGCAGCACTTGTGTGTATCCTCTCACAGAAAACTGTCCTCCAGGAAGCTTCCATCTGCATCCCCTCCCATTCTCCCACAGAGCTGACAGGAACGATATAAGGGACAAATAAAGTGAAAGCACCGAATTCTCGGCGGTTTCTCACCTCCCCGGGTCCGCTACGGCTGTTGTACATAAGAAGGACAACTCTCTGTATCCATTTGCTTACTTTATTCCAGACCGCAGCTCCACACGGAAGGCTCGTTCCTATGGCAACCGCAACGCCGAGTCAGGCTTCGCCACTGCTGCTAGGCCTCGTCTCCACGGCGACCGCGCTTCCCGCCACAGCAACTCGAGCCTCCTGACGTAATCGTTTCCCGTGCCTGACGTCTCCAGTCAGCAATGGATGCGGGCTGGTGCTCTCCTCACATTACTAACGGCATAATAGTTGTCCTGTCTTCTCCATTGCTTATCATTGCGGTGACTTTTCTGGTGAGGTCCTCTTCAGATAATATGAGGGAGAAACATAAAAGGGTGCCAGAGAAAGAAGTCTCAGACCACACTCACTATTATTTGGTCATGAAGGGCACCAATGTACAGTAGTAGTGCGTTGCCATGCGTGGCGGTGCGTGGCAACGCCTTTACATTGGAGCTGCGCTGCCATCGTATCACAACAAAAAGCACCGATAAAGACCACAGTTTGCAATGTGAAACAATGCGTTCATATACATGCGTTCACTTCTTAAACCCCGGACCATTTGGGTGGTCAAAGACCAGGCCACTTTTTGCGATTCGGCACTGCGTCGATTTAACAGACAATTGCGCGGTCGTGCGACGTGGCTCCCAAACAAAATTGACGTCCTTTTTTTTCCCCACAAATAGAGCTTTCTTTTGGTGGTATTTGATCATCTCTGCGGTTTTTATTTTTTGCGCTATAAACAAAAATAGAGCGACAATTTTGAAAAAAAAAACAATATTTTTTACTTTTTGCTATAATAAATATCCCCAAAAGATATATAAAACATATTTTTTTCCTCAGTTTAGGCCGCTACGTATTCTACATATTTTTGATAAAAAAAAATCGCACTAAGCGTTAATTGATTGGTTTGCTCAAAAGTTATAGCTTCTACAAAATAGGGTATAGAATTATGGCATTTTTTTTTTACTAATAATGGTAGCGATTTTCGATTTTTATCGAGACTGCGACATTATGGCGGACACTATTGACACATTTTTGGGACCATTGACAATTTTACAGCGAACAGTGCTAAAAAAAATGCACTGATTACTGTAAAAAATGTCACTGGCAGTGAAGGGGTTAACACTAGGGGGCGATCAAGGGGTTAATTGTGTTCCCTAAAGGGGGGGATGGGACTGACTAGGGGAAATGACAGATCACTTTTCGTATTTTTCCTCCTTTAAGCGGGGTTCCAACCACAATTAGCATTTTTTAAATGTATTTACTTTCATCCTGCGTTTTTATAATATAAATCCGGTCACTTACTATTTTACAATCCGCCGCCGCTCCGCATAGTTATTCAAAAAATATCATTTATAAAACTATGTCCACACCGTTGTCATTTTTTTTTTTTAAATTACAGTTTTGGTGTCTTGCGCGGTGTCCATCGGCGGCCTCGTCGGGACCAGCGTCCGTCTGCGGCTTCGGGTGTCCTCTTCGTCGGGTCCGGCGTCCTTCTGCGGCTTCGGGTGTCCTCTTCGTCGGGTCCGGCGTCCTTCTGCGGCTTCGGGTGTCCTCTTCGTCGGGTCCGGCGTCCTTCTGCGGCGTCCTCGCGTCCTCCCTGCTCGTTTCCCGCGCCGAGTTTGAATACTGCGCCGACATATACAGAGCGCAGTACACTCGTGTATTGTCGGCAATGCTCGGCAACTCTCGCGCTGACGTCCTGTACGTCCAGGACGTGAGCGCGGAAGGAGCCGAGACTGCCCGACTATACCCGAGTGTACTGCGCTCGGTATATGTCGGCGCAGTATTCAAACTCGGCGCGGGAAAGCGGGTATCGGCGTATGCCGCGCACCCACGATTTTGCCCTGATTTTCAGGGCAAAAAAGTGCGCGGTATACGCCGATAAATACGGTAGTTCCTGGAAGTCTTGGATGGGGAGTGATATTTGGGTAGCGCACTGCATCCTGGGAAATGATGACACACATCTCCCAGGAGCATTAGAGGGAGATGATGTCAGAATCCTAGGTGATTCCAAAGGCAGATTTCGTGGGACAGCATAGCAACAGGCATTTCCATATGAGTAAACCTTTTTTTTTTCTTTTTCTTTTTTAGGTCTAATGAGCACAATAATGAAAAACAAATTTGGGGATGGAAACTCCACTTTAAATACTTGGATTTATATCCCGATGTATCTCGCAAGCCAAAAGGGTCAAAACAGAGACCATGGCCTATGGAAGTAGACTTGCGTTCTCTGACTTTCTATAACTAGTATGAGGCTGACAGCGTCAGGCGTGCACATCTGGTTATGAGTTCAGCTGAATGGAATCCTGTGTGTGTATTGTGTTGTTACATAAGGAGAAAACCGGCAATGACAATGTCCCAGACCGAGAGGCTCATTTGAAGGCAGACTGCTTCTCTCATCGTATGTGATGCCATTGGTCTTCAGCCCAGGACAGCCCCTGCCGCATGCTGATAAACCCGGACGGATGATGTCGGAGTAACGATTTACTGGCAGTGTCCTTGCTGTTTTTCTCCTTTGTGTTCGAGGTCATGTTTGAAAATAGGACTGAGGTCTACTTTAATGCTTCCTTGGTTTAGACATCACATTAAAATGTTTTCTGTTTGGTAGCCCTTCACTGGAAGAAACCATTACCCCCATCCCAGGAGGCCCTCTACACTAGGGTTAAGGACGTGGAGCTCATGGAAAAGATGACAGCCAGGATCCGGGACAAATAAAATGACCACGACGTTGTCTGGGAGAGGTGGCACTCTCGGGAGGACCCGCGGTGAGCCGGCGGCAAAGCCATCGAGGTACTGTGCTACCCTGCCCTCAGGTTTTATTGTCAAAGCTTAAAGTGGAGGTTCACCCTATAAACAATTTCTAACACTAGATCCAGCCCAGTTCTGCATATAAAATGACACTGACCTTTTTTTTTTTTTTTTCTCGTAGATATCGTTTAGCCTTAGAATTCACCGCGGCTTCCGGGTAGGGAATCCCGCGGGAGTGGGCGTTCCTATTGACATGCCAATTGATTGACATGCTAAACGACGGCGCACACAGTGCGTCACGACTTCCCGAAGGAAGCTCGGCTCTATTCGGCGCCTGCGCACCGGCGCCGAATAGAGCCGAGCCGACCCAAGCTTCCTTCGGGAAGTCGTGACGCGCTGTGTGCGCCGTCGTTTAGCATGTCAATCAATTGGCATGTCAATGTCAATAGGAACGCCCACTCCCGCGGGATTCCCTACCCGGAAGCCGCGGTGAATTCTAAGGCTAAACGATATCTACAAGAAAAAAAAAGGTCAGTGTCATTGTATATGCAGAACTGGGCTGGATCTAGTGTTAGAATTTTTTTATAGGGTGAACCTCCAATTTAAAGTGATAATATAGGTTTGATTTAAAATAAAATAACAAACATATCGTACTTACCTCCACTGTGCAGTTAGTTTTGCACAGAGTGACCCCAAGCATCCTCTTCTGGGGTCCCACGGCGGCTCCTCCCTGCATCAGATAACCCCCTCTGGGAAGCTCTCTGCCAAGGGGGTTACCTTGCGGGCGCACTCCCATGTCCAGCATTTGGCGTCCGCAGCCGCCGAATGCAGGACTCAGTGCCGCCCAGGGCCTACGTTATTGGATTTGATGGCAGCGGGAGCCAATGGCTGCACTGCTACCAATCTATCCAATAAAGAGCCGAGAACCCGTGTAGAGAGCAAAGGCGGGATCGCGCCCACGGAAATTCAGAGTTCAGGTAAGTAAAATGGGGGGGGGGTGCTTAAGTTCTTCCAAAGCTTTCTTTCCCCTGTATGGAGGAATGGACCAGGCTGGAGGACATGCAAGGTGGCAGATGGGACTTGTAGTCAAAGAATTTGTACAGTAACCAGCCTGAATGACGTGGCTGTGTGGGCGGAGCTACATATATAACATGATTAACAACATCTGCTGCTGGCTGGAAACTTCTACTCAAATGTTTACTAGTACACAGGGTGGGATCATGGCTACGACTCCTTCAGTAATCGGGATGACATCTGTTGGTATTTTATCCTGTGGTGGATTCACGAATGAATTGTGACCAGCCTTATTGGTTGCTCTAGATTTCCTTCCAGTATTAAGTATCGTTGCCTTGATGTGCCTGCCTTCTGTTGAGTCTCGTAGAAGTCTAGGGGCAGATGGTGGATTATGTAAATGACACTGAAGAGGAAACCAATACTTATTGTTCATGTTATTGTAGAGACAGATGTGCTGATAGGATGTCCCGCCACTGTTGGTGGCAAACAATCGCCCATTATGTGCCTTTCATTTCAATTCTTGGAGAGATGGAGATGTTGCTTTTTTAGCCAGGAAAGGTAGTGAATAGTCTGGAAAGATACCCCGGAAGGCCACTTGATGGTACAGAAGTATTTTGTGGTGGAGGTATCTGATGTGGGCGTGATAGCGGTGAAAATTGGTTCTGATGAATATACTGTAAAGTGCATTTTGCTTCAAAGAAGCAATCCGTGATTATAATATAGTCTGGGTGGACTCTATTCTGATCATCTGCTGCTACCTCTATCAATGCCACAAAGGAAGTGCCCACCAGATGGTAAATTCTTGGATGTATACAGAGGAGAACCTGGTACAGTTCATCTCGCTTGAAGGACTTTTTAAAACAGTGAATGGGTAAAAGCATCAAATACAGTCAACACGTTTCAGGGGAAAAAAGCCCCCCCCCCCCCTACTTCAAGTCTTGAGCAGATGATGTTAATAAAATCACAACAGAATGCACTAAGGGACCTGCGTTAAGGCTTAACTACTTGCCAACCAGCCGCCGCAGTTATTTGGCGCCAGGTCGGCTCGGCTGGGCGAGATCATGTAGCTATACGTCATCTCGCCTTTCAGCCAATAGGGGCGCGCGCCCCCAACCCCGCTCGCCCCTGATCCCGACGCGCGTGCCTGGCGGGCGCGATCGCCGCCGGGCACCCGCGATCGCTCGTTACAGAGCGAGAACCGGGAGCTGTGTGTGTAAACACACAGCTCCCGGTCCTGTCAGGGGAGAAATGTTCGAAGTGTCCGCCATAATGTCGCAGTACCGATAAAAATCGCTGATCGCCGCCATTACTATTAAAAAAAAAATAATAATAAAAATGCCATAAAACTATCCCCTATTTTGTAAACGCTATTACTTTTGCGCAAACCAATCAATAAACGCTTATTGCGATTTTTTTTATTTTTTTTACGAAAAATATATAGAAGAATACGTATCGGCCTAAACTGAGGAATTTTATTTTTCATATGTATATTTTTGGGGGATATTTATTATAGCAAAAAGTAAAATATATAATTTTTTTTCAAAATTGTCGCTCTATTTTTGTTTATAGCGCAAAAACTAAAAACCGCAGAGGTGAGCAAATACCACCAAAAGAAAGCTCTATTTGTGGGAAACGGCACTGCATGATCAAGAAATTGTCAGTTAACTGCTTAAGGACCGCCTCCTGCACATATACGTCGGCAGAATGGCACGGCTGGGCACAAGCAGCCCAGCCGTGGGTCGGGGGTGCGCGCCCGCGACAAGGTCCAAAGCTCCGTGACCGCGGGACCCGATCGCCGCTGGAGTCCCGCGATTGGTCCCCGGAGCTGAAGAACGGGGAGAGCTGTGTGTAAACACACCTTCCCCGTTCTTCACTGTGGCGCCGTCATCGATCGTGTGTTCCCTTTTATAGGGAAACACAATCAATGACATCACACCTGCAGCCACACCCCCCTACAGTTAGAAACACAAATGAGGTCACACATAACCCCTTCAGCGCCCCCTTGTGGTTAACTCCCAAACTGCAATTGTCATTTTCACAGTAAACAATGCATTTTTTGCTGTGAAAATGACAATGGTCCCAAAAATGTGTCAAAACTGTCCGAAGTGTCCGCCATAATGTCGCAGTCACGAAAAAAATCGCTGATTGCCGACATTAGTAGTAAAACATTTTTTTTTTTATAAAAATGCAAAAAAACTATCCCCTATTTTGTAAACGCTATAGATTTTGCGCAAACCAACCGATAAACACTTATTGCGATTTTTTTTTTTTACCAAAAATATGTAGAAGAATACGTATCGGCCTAAACTGAGGGAATTTTTTTTTTTTATATATATATATTTTTGGGGGATATTTATTATAGCAACAAGTAAAAAATATTGCATTTTTTTCAAAATTGTCGATCTATTTTTGTTTATAGCGCAAAAAATAAAAACCGCAGAGGTGATCTAATTCCACCAAAAGAAAGCTCTATTTGTGGGAAAAAAAGGACGCCAATTTTGTTTGGGAGCCACGTCGCACGACCGCGCAATTGTCAGTTAAAGTGACGCAGTGCTGAAACGCAAAAACTGGCCAGGTCCTTTAGCTGTCTTAAGTGGTTAAAGTAATGCAGTGCCGTTTAGCAAAAAAAATTCTTAGATACACTTATGTAGAGAAGCTGACAATGAATAATGTGGATACAAAAGTCCAACATTTTTCATGATACGCAGCACATTAGCAAACTAAATAACATTCACTGCTACTGTAAATGGCAAACTATTCATAAAGTTTCTATAACAGTAATTAATTTGCCATGCATAGTTTTTGCTTTTATCTTGTTCTGCAGCTGCGAGATATATTTGTCTATAAATATATCATCCACTGTTCTTTTGTCGCTCAGTACATAAAGCTTCCGGTGACGCTGGCTGGCTTTACCATACGAATATAAAAGGGACTTGAAATGGAAATTGAATCTGAAGTCATGGGGCAAGGAATCTGTTTTATAAAGGCATTTATACAAATAAATGATCCTAACTGCCAGCAAGGTTCTAAAGTGTCCACACCCTGACCAGTCGTACAGCCACCCTAGACAAAAGACCTTGCCCAAATCATAGGAAGTAGTCAAACAACTCAGCCCCATTACAGTAATAACAACAGTTCATAGAACACTTTAACTTTTATTATGCAAATGCTTTAAGTCCTAAACGTCTTACTTAAAGCAGAGGTTCACACAAAAAGTGAACCTCCGCTTTTTGAATCCCCCCCCCTCCGGTGACACATTTGGCACCTTTCAGGGGGGAGGGGGGGTGCAGATACCTGTCTGAGACAGGTATTTGCACCACTTCCGGGTTCTGATCCCCGTGGGGAATCCAGCCTGTCATGTCACCCCCCCCCCCCTGTCTTCTGGGAAACACTGTTCCCAGGAGAGAGCGGGGACCAGTGACGGCACGCCGCGATCCTCGCACATGCGCAGTAGGGAATCGGGCAGTGAAGCCGCAAGACTTCACTTCCTGAATCCCTCACCGAGGATGGCGGCGGAAGCTGCCGAGGACCAAGCAATCTCGGCTGCTGGACAGGTAAGTGTCCATTTTTTTAAAGTCAGCAGCTGCCGTATTTGTAGCTGCTGTCTTTTAAAAAAAAAAATCGGCGGAACCTCCGCTTTAAGGGCACATTGTGTCTGATATAGGGTGACCACATTTGCAAACTGCCATTCAGGGACACACCCCCTCTCTCACCTTCCCCAAAAAAAGATGAGGGAGGTAATGTAGTTTGGCAGCGGGTTGTCAGGTGAATGTGCCACTTGCCACCAGATGCAGTGCCACTTGCCACCCATAGCCTGCCACCAGATGCAGTGCCACTGTCACTCCCTCTGCATAAGCCACGTGCGTAGAAGGAAAGGAGTGGCGTCACTATCTGGAGAGTGAAGATCACCAGTCCCTGCTGCTTGTCGCTGGGCGCCAGAGAAGCAGGAGGTGCCGAGGTGGGTGGGGACAGCAGTGGTGCACTAGGCGCAGGCCTCGCTCCCGGTCTCACTGTCTGAGAGTAAATTATCACTAGTTGCAAGATGTCAGGCAGCGCTGGCCCTAGCAACCAGTTCTGGAAATGTAGCCATTAGTTAGTAAGGGGTGTCTGTGTATCCTCTATTTCATTCCGGGACATTGTATTGTCCCGGAATGAAGGTGCCCGGGACCCGGGACAGACATGTCAATTGTGGGACAGTCCCGGGCAATCCGGGACATGTGGGCACCCTAGTCTGATATGTAACCCTTATTAACCAGAAAGGCTGGCCGAACAAAAGAAATGTATTTGATTATGGCCAGCTTAAAGCAGAGTTCCACCCAAAAGTGGAACCTCCGCTTTAAGCACTCCTCACCCCCTTACATACCACATTTGGCAGGGGGGGGGCTTCAGTAGGAGTGGGACTTCCTGTCCAACTTCCTCCTTCCGGGACCGCCTAGGCGACTCCTCCTCTTGCTTTAGGCAGCCCCTCCCTTTCAGCGATCTCCTGGGACAAGTGACAGGTCCCAGGAGATCGCCTGTCCATTTATAGAGCGCAGCACGACTCGCGCATGTGCAGTGAGTGCCCGGCTGCGAAGCCGTAAGCTGTCACGGCTGACGGCCAACAATATGAATGGAGGCGCTGGCAGAGAGGGGGGGGGGAGAGAGGAGCGACGCTCTGGGCGGCCGCATCGCTGGACCGTGGATCAGGTGAGTGTCTGTTTATTAAAAGTCAGCAGCTACACTTTTTGTAGCTGCTGACTTTTAATAAACATGAAAAGGCTGGAACTCCACTTTAAGTCTTTGAAATAAGAAAATAATTACTCAACTTTTAGTAAACTTTCTCATAATACCATATTATGCTAACACTGTAGTAGCATCTTTGGTTGGCAGGAGGCATTGGGATGATAAGGATTTGTGAAGAAGTGAGAATACCTTCCCTGCCTGCAGGTCATACAGAGCAAAGTTACTGGGGTCACTTGGCCACCTGCTAGGGAGCTGTCACCAACCCCGGGAGCAAAGCAGTGACAGATTATCCTCACTGCCCACGCTCACATTACCTATGACGAGCTGTAATTCATTTTAGCACATGAATGAAGTGCCACAGACCCAGCATGGTCCCTGACTGTTCTTATGAAGAGTTGCCCCTAGAAATGTGTGTCATTGGATACATTCATGGTTATTAAAAGCTACCTACAGTGCCTTGAAAAAGTATTCATACCCCTAGAAGTTTTCCTAATTTTTGTCATGTTGCAACTAAAAACGTAAATGTATTTTATTGGGATTTTATGTGATAGACCAACACAAATCGCCACATAATTATGAAGTGGAAGGATAATTATAAATGGTTTTAATTTTTTTATTTTATTTTTTACAAATAAATACATTAAAGCCTTAGTTTGAGAGCATCTTGCAAGACCAGCAAATTTTTGGAATACATTTGGATATGATATACAAGCGATGTCTTGATATACAAGTAGCGTTATTTCACAACGGAGTATAAAAAAGTAGAGGCGCCTCTAAGTGTAGCAAAATGATACATTTAACCACTTAAGGACAGAAGGTGTTTTTCAGATTCGGCGTTTACAAGACTAAAACATGTTTTTTTGCTAGAAAATTACTTAAAACCCCCAAACATTATATATATATATATATTTTTTCTAACACCCTAGAGAATAAAATGGCGGTCATTGCAATACTTTCTGTCACACCGTATTTGCGCAGCGGTCTTACAAGCGCACTTTTTTTGGAAAAAATACACTTTTTTGAATTAAAAAAATAAGACAACAATAAATTTGGCCCAATTTTTTTTATATATTGTGAAAGATAATGTTACGCCGAGTAAAATGATACCCAACATGTCACGCTTGAAAATTGCGCCCGCTCGTGGCATGGCGTCAAACTTTTACCCTTAAAAATCTCGATAGGCGACTTTTAAAAAATTCTATAGGTTGCTTTTTTTGAGTTACAGAGGAGGTCTAGGGCTAAAATTATTGCTCTTGCTCTAACGATTGCGGCGATACCTCACTTGTGTGGTTTGAACACCGTTTTCATATGCGGGCGCTACTCGCGTATGCGTTCGCTTCTGCGCGCGAGCTCGTCGGGACGGGTCGCTTTAAAAAAAAAAATTTGTTGTTTTCTTATTTATTTTTATCCGTCGCACCATAGACCTGTATGGAGCGCCCGTTCAGGTCCGCCTAAAAAAGTGACAGCCGGACCTGAACAGTCCGCACTTGTGAAAGGGGCCAATGGGATATTTCAGTTTTTCCTTTTTCATACATTTGCAAATCTTTCTAAATTCAGTTCAAAAGTGAATTTTTCCTCAGTTTAGGCTGATATGTATTCTGCTACATATTTTTGGTAATAAAAAATGCAATTAGCGTATATTGATTGGTTTGCACAAAAGTTATAGCGTCTACAAAATAGGGGATACATTTATAGCATTTTTTTTTTTACTACTAATGGTGGCGATCTACGATTTTTATCAGGACTGAAACATTATGGCAGACTCATCCGACACTTTTGACACATTTTTGGAACCATTGGCATAAATACAGTGATCAGTGCTATAAAAATGCACTGATTACTGTTTACACACACACACAGCCCAGCTCTGATGAAGAAGTCTTGTGCTTTGAAACGCGTCAGCCAGCAGTGATCCTCATCACATCCTCCATGACCATTCGGAGTGCTGTTCGAGTTCAACATGCTGTAGCCATTTATGGAATTACTTTTTTACTGCGTACCTTTCTACTACAATTGTGAGTAGTTTTTATATTGCATTTTAATAAAATGTATCCAAATGATAATGCACAAGGCTGGTGCGCCCTTGTTTTCTTTTCGTCTGAGGTCATTTATACCTGGTCTAGACCTGACACTTCAGCTGGCGTGACAAGAGTTGAAGGTCATTAAATGTATGACAGTTGCTGCCAACATCTTGACTTTGCACCTCAGAAACACTTGTGGAATCTTGCAGTTCTTTCTGCTGCTGATCACATGGTCAGTTGTGAGATGTAGGCCACGTGTTTAGAAAGCTGGACTCCTATGCCAGAGTTCTATCTCTGTGAAGCCCACAAGCACTTACTTCCTGGAAGTCTTTGATGGGGAGTTATAATGGGGAAGTGCACTGCATCCTGGGAAATGATGACACACATTTCCCAGGAGCATTAGCTTGCTGAGGGAGATGTCAGAATCCTAGGTGATTCCGAAGGCAGATTTCATGGGTCCGCATAGCAACAGGCATTTCCAGGTGAGTAAAAAAAATATATATATTATTTTTTTATTTTTTTTAGGTCTAATGAGCACAATAATGAAAACAAAATTTGGTATGGAAACTCCACTTTAAGTTATAAATATTTTCTATTAGTCTGGTGAATTTGTAATATTACAGATGTTTATTTTCTTTGAGCCCAGGTTCACACTGGGTACGATTTGAGATGCGATTTCACATGTCAAATCGCATCTCAAATCGGCGGCATTTGCCGGCTATTGTCGGCAATGGCACTGTCCTAATCAGTGCGACGCCGCTGCACCGATTTCAAAAAGTAGTTCCTGTACTACTTTTTGCGATTTCGGGGCGCGATTTACATTGAACACTGCACAGATGTCTCTTACATCGCGGCTAAAATCGCAGCCGAGAAATCGCGGTAAAATCGCGATTTTACAGCGATTTTGAATTCGCAGCAGTGTGAACCTAGCCTTAAGCAGGTGGAACTTTAGGCTTCTTTTTATATATTTCCACCTTCATATTTTTCATATTTACCTCTTGTAAAAAACAATTCTGTTTTTTAGAGCTGAATAGCTCAAGCCGAAATTTATAGGCAGGTCTTTGTGGGATTTTGGCAACAGACATCGTTCCTGAAAGGAGGAAACTGCTGCATACTAGCACATTTTGAGAGACATAACTTTAACTGCTTGACGATCAGCCGCTGCAGTTTCACTGCAGCAGAATGGCACTGCAGTCCCTTAAAAAATTGCAGATCGACGCCATTACTAGTAAAAAAAATTATAATAAAAATGCCATAAATCTGTCCCTTTATTTTGTAGACGCGGATAGCTAGATTCAGGTAGGGGCGCGTATCTTTGAGGCGGCGTAGCGTATCGTATTTACGCTACGCTGCCGTAAGTCAGAGAGGCAAGTGCTGTATTCACAAAGCACTTGCCTCCTAAGTTACGGTGGCGTAGCGTAAATGGGGCCGGCGTAAGCGCGCCTAATTCAAATGAGGATGAGGGGGGGCGTGTTTTATGTAAATGATTGGTGTACCGACGTGATTGGCGTTTTTTACGAACGGCGCATGCGCCATCCGTGTACATATCCCAGTGTGCATTGCTCCAAAGTACGCCGCAAGGACGTATTGGTTTCGACGTGAACGTAAATTACGTCCAGCCCCATTCACGGACGACTTACGCAAATGACGTAAAAATTTCAAATTTCGACGCGGGAACGAAGGCCATACTTAACATTGACTAGGCCAGCTTTTTGTTCGACTAACTTTACGCCGGAAAAAGCTTTACGTAAACAACGTAAAAAAAATGCGCCGGGGGCACGTACGTTTCTGAATCGGCGTATCTAGTCATTTGCATATTCTAAGCCAAACTCAACGGAAGCGCCACCTAGCGGCCAGCGTAAATATTGCACCCTAAGATACGACGGCGTAGGAGACTTACGCCGCTCGTATCTTAGCGTAGATTCAGAGTCACGTCGGCGTATCTACTGATACGCCGGCGTAAAGCTATCTGAATCCAGCTATATAAATTTGTGCAAACCAATCACTATACACTTATTGTGATTTTTTTATTTTATTTATTTTTTAACAAAAATATGTAGAAGAATACATAGCGGCCTAAAGTGAGGGAAAAAAATTGCTTTTTAAAATAAAAAAAAATTGGGGGTATTTATTATAGCAAAAAGTACAAAATATTGTGGTTTTTTTTGTTGTTTGTTTTTTCAAAATTGTCACACTTTTTTTTTGTTTATAGTGCAAAAAATAAACGCAGAGGTGATCAAATACCACCAAAAGAAAACTCTATTTGTGTGAAAAAAAAAGAACGTAAATTTTGTTTGTGTACAGCGTCGCACGACCACACAATTGTCAGTTAAAGTGACGCAATGCCGTATCGCAAAAAATGGCCTGGTCATTGAGCCCATGCACCCACAATGGACAGGCTGCCCCTGACTGATGGTCTACAGCCCTCTGCTCATGGAGCTTTAAAAGCCGAGCAATTGGTTCTCAGTGCAGAGATGTTCGATTGCTCGCTTGGTTCTCAGTGCAGAGGTGTTCGATTGCTCGCTTGGTTCTCAGTGCAGAGGTGTTCGATTGCTCGCTTGGTTCTCAGTGCAGAGGTGTTCGATTGCTCGCTTGGTTCTCAGTGCAGAGGTGTTCGATTGCTCGCTTGGTTCTCAGTGCAGAGGTGTTCGATTGCTCGCTTGGTTCTCAGTGCAGAGGTGTTGGATTGCTCGCTTGGTTCTCAGTGCAGAGGTGTTGATTGCTCGCTTGGTTCTCAGTGCAGAGGTGTTCGATTGCTCGCTTGGTTCTCAGTGCAGAGGTGTTCGATTGCTCGCTTGGTTCTCAGTGCAGAGGTGTTCGATTGCTCGCTTGGTTCTCAGTGCAGAGGTGTTGGATTGCTCGCTTGGTTCTCAGTGCAGAGGTGTTGATTGCTCGCTTGGTTCTCAGTGCAGAGGTGTTCGATTGCTCGCTTGGTTCTCAGTGCAGAGGTGCCAGGGGACAGATGCAGCATCGGACTGATGCTGCATCCACCTAGGCAAGTATTTACCTGCAAAAAAATATATAAAGATCCTCTACTTCTCTTTTAAGGACAGATCATAATTGATTAGCTGCCTCCCTGGCTACAGTAGATGGGGAATGACAGCAGTAAACCGAACATGATGTAATACATGTCACTTCTGGCTTCTTTCATTGCAGAGGAGATCTGGAAATGGATGTTCCTTGATCTCCTCCCGAGCAATGGGTTGGGGCTTATTGCTCCAATCCCTTGCTAAACAGAGGGACAGCAAAGCCCAGGAACCAGAAGGCTAGGGAGCAGCACTTTGTACTGTAAAAGTAATCAGGTGGCTCTATAACCACCCAAAAACAATATCAAGCTCATGACTACATTAGCATGTTGTAACCCCTTGAATACGAGGACACCCAGTTTTTTATAACCATACCCTGGTACACAAGAGGTTAATTACTATGAATTCCTAATCTTCTCACTGGCTGTAATTCTTTAAGGATCTGTGGAAACAAGAGCAACAGGTTTTTAATGTGGCAGTCCTATGAACTACCTGAATTCTGAGCAGGTCGTTCTGAAGGGAACTACTCCAATTTACATAAATGCTTTGATTTCCCCAGTCTGCCCCCACCATACAACGTACTTACTATACTATGTATTCCATTTGAACAAAATCTATCTGATAACAATTGATAACTCCATAGAATGAGGTTGTAACCTGTAACGTCTAGGCACCAGCCCAGAATATAAACTTTAGAAAACCACATAGTAAACGTTGGAGAGAAATAGACCCAACTTATTCGGGTTACCTGGCTACCTGTAACAAACGTGCTGGGCTGGGCTGTAAACATGCAAGCATGCCATGGAACTCTCAGTCTGTTTACAGTACAGAGAAACCCAGGAACAATCAGGTTTGTCCTGCATTTTTATTAAAGTGGTTGTAAACAATAAAACTTTATTTTAACCAATTAAGCTCCGGAAAGATTTCACACCCTTCATGACCAGGTAATTTTTTGCTATTCAGCACTGTGCTACTTTAACTGGCAATTGCACGGTCATGCAATGCTGCACCCTATTTAAATGTTTATCATTTTTCACACCACCGGAGCTTTCTTTTGGTGGTGTTTAATCATCACTGTTTATTTTTTATTTTTTGCGATATAAACGGAAAAAGACTGAAAAGTTTTACAAAACCTATCAAATAAAATCAAATGTTGTCAGAAACTTAGGCCAAAATTTATTCTGCTACATGTCTTTGGTAAAAAAAAAAAATTGCATTAAGTGTATATTGGTGTGTGTGACAGTTATAGCATCCACAAACTACAGTATACAGTATATATTTGAAAATTGATCAATTCTGATGTATTGATGATCTTATTTATTGAGGCCTGAAAATGGCAGGACAGTACAAATGACCCCTTTTAGGAAAGTAGACAGTCTGAGGATTTTAGTAAAGGGCATGGTAAGCTTTTTGAAGTTTGTAATTTTTTTGTCACAATTTTTTTGAAGTTCAAGAAGTTGAATGTTTTTTTTTTTTTTTTTTTTTAACATACTATTACCAGTGTCATCATCATATGACTGGTGTGGCTGTGATCAGGGACACTGACTGGTGACAGTATGTTATTTTGAAAAAAAAATACATGTTTTTAAACAAAGATTTTTTACATACTTTTATCAGAGTAGTTCAGTGTCAGCACAGTAACACTGAGAGGGTGATCTGGATTTTTTTTTTTACACTTTGCTGTTACAATGAAGATCATTGTAACAGTCAGTGGTGGAACTACCAGGGTTGCAACAGTCGCATTTGTGACTGGGCCCTGGTGTTCCGCCGCTGGTGGGGGCCCCAGCAGGGTTGCTGGTCGCAGGGCTCTGAGCTGAGAGTGTCTCTCTCATATAGTTCAGAGCCGGCATTCCCTCTCCGGATGGGAGAGGAGACAGCCAATCTGCTCCTTCTCCTCCTGCCTCTCTCCTCCTGTATGCACTGTGGGAAGTGTCAGCTTATTAGCTTCACACTTCATGAAGTGCACACAGGAGAAGGAGCAGATAGGCTGTGTCCCTCCTATCTGTGCGAAGGAGGAGGGGGAACCGTCAATGCAGGCTCTGAGCTATAGGAGAGAAACGCTCTCAGCCCTACTGAAGAGGCAGGTGGCATTGATGAGCACTGATAGGTGACATTAATAGGCAGGGCTGAAAGGAGGCACTAATGAGCACTGATAGGTGGCGCTGATGGGCGGAATTGATGAGCATTGATGTACACCGATAGGCGACATTGATGAGCACTGATAGGTGGCACTGATGGGCATTAAGCACTGATAATCAGCACTGATAGGCAGCATTGATGAGTACTTAAAGGGGAGTTCCAGCCAATTTGTATGTTTATTAAAAGTCAGTAGCTACAAAAAGTGTAGCTGCTGGCTTTTAATAAACAGACACTTACCTGCTCCAGCGCTCCAGCGACGCGCCGGCCGGGGCTCCGCTCCTCTCCCCCCCTCCCCGGCCGGCGTCTTCATTCTCAGTGTAGGCACCCGGCCGTGACAGCTTTCGGCTTCACGGCCGGGCACCCACTGCGCATGCGCGAGCGGCACGGCGCTGCGCCGTGTAATTGGCCAGGAGATCGCCTAGGACCTGTGTGACGTGTCCTAGGCGATCGCCTACAGCAGCCTCCTTCCTGTAGGCGATTAAGCTTAGTCGCCTACAGGAAGGAGGAAGTGGGACAGGAAGTCCCACTCTTCCTGAAGCCCCCACTCCCCCCCCCAAAAAATTACATGCCAAATGTGGCATGTAAGGGGGAGAGGAGTGGGTTAAGAAGAAGTTCCAAATTTGGGTGGAACTCCTCTTTAAAGGTGGCACTGATGGGCGGCATTGATGAGCACCGACAGGTGGCATTAAATGGGCACTAATAGGTAGCATTGATGAGCACTGATAGGCTGCACTGATGAGCACTGATGATCAGGGCACTGATTATCAGTGTAAACAATGCACTGATATTCTTGCCGTTTAATGGCTCACCTTTCCTCAGACAGACACAGCGTGGGAGAAAAGGGCTGTCGATAAATAGCAAGTCTGTTTACATGTGATCAGCTGATTGACTCTTTACTGTGATCATCCAAAGGAAACAGCAGTCACAGAGTGCACTGGATACACGCCCCAGGGGGAACAAGGGAAACAGGATTGTGGGAGGATGTCCATGGATGCCCTCCCAAAATTGGAAGCCCAGGCCTCAGATCTGCATCTGGTGGCAAGTGACGTGACATGCTGAATCTGGTGGCAAGTGATACGCTGCATCTGGTGGCAGGTGACGTGGCAAGTCACAGGCTGCATCTGGTGGCAGGCGACATGGCAAGTGACAGGTTGCATGTGACAAGCTGCATCTGGTGGCCAGTGACAGGCTGCATCTGGTGGCAGGTGACATGACAAGTCACAGGCTGCATCTGGTGGCAGGCGACATGGCAAGTGACAGGTTGCATGTGACAAGCTGCATCTGGTGGCCAGTGACAGGCTGCATCTGGTAGCAGGCGACGGGGCAAGTGACAGGCTGCATCTGGTGGCAAGTGACAAGCTGCATCTGGTGGCAGGCGACGTAGCAAGTGACACGTTCAGGGCTGCCACTGATTCTGCATTATGGTGAGTTGAACCATTTCATTTTATACTATAATATAATTTAAGAAATAATGCGTTTCAATCATCCTGACACCATATCAACCATGGTGCCATGATGATTCAAGTGCTAACACCAGGTGTTTGGACTATCTTTATCTGCTAATTGTTAAACTTTCTGGAATACACATATTGCTATTGTGGTGTAGGATCTGGGCCTGCTGTCCCTCCATCCCTCTTTCTTTCCTGCTTTCTTTCAGTCCTTCTCTCTCCTTATAAACCAACGACTGATGAACATACCCCTGTAGAATTGCTGTTGGATAAATCTAGGTATCCTATGAGTTGTCACTCCTCCTGTACAGGGTTACTGCCGTAGCCAAAATATATATGCAAAAAATTTGGTGATATCATACAGGGAAACTCCAAGAGGTAGAGAAACCCCGAAGATATAGGGGGCTACTATAGGTAGTAACGGACAATACTCAGGATATAGGTAGAAAATATATAATTGTATTTTATTTAAAGTATAGAGATTCCCTACATCAGGGGTGTCAAACTCAATTTCATCGTGGGCCGTATCAGCATACTGATTGCCCTCAAAAGGGCCAGTTGTATCTGTAAGATTAGATGTTCAGCGCATCCCCTCCCCCTTACATTAGATATCAAGACCCACCCCACCATCAGAAGTTGAGTCCCCTACTCTCCCTTATATCACAGTGCATCCCCTTTCCTTATGCTGCTGCTGGGAAGAAGCTGGATGCATTGCTTGAAAGCAGAAAGTAAGGGTCTGGAGAAGGACCAGAGGAGGGCTGGGGCTCTACTGCAGTTGCAGGAGAGGTGCGAGGGCCACATGAAATGGCTTGGAGGGCAGGGATTCGGCCCGAGGGCCTTGTGTTTGACACCTGCGCCCTACATCAATAAAATCACAGCTGCATGCTACTAATAGCCAATCACCAAAACTAGCTTCTAAATATAATGTTCCACCAGGAAACAACGTTTACTGTGTACGTGCAAACAAATAACATATAAAGACATAGACTAACATAAAACAAAATAAACAAAAACAGTCCGGAACGCCTAAATGTTCTCACTTGTTGGGGTCCCTAACGGAAAACCTCTGTGTGTCCATATTAAATGACAATGATGTTATTATAGGGAGCAGGCCAACAAGTGCGTCCCCGCGGGGGATAAAAGGAAATAGCGGTTATGTAATTAATAATGTTGGAGCTTTGATACTGGCAACCAGATTGCTGATAATGCCCCAGAACAATTGATGCAGAGATGCTGTTTAATAACAGAGTGTCCTTCTGCATATATATATATATATATATATATATATATATATATATATAAATGATTGAAGTTATTGCAAAACATGGCATCCACTGAACTAAAAGTCACTGATAGTTAGCAGTTTCCCTGTGTAGAAATGGGTAATGGAACTTAGTGGGTACACCGTGTATAGGTCAGCTGTAAAGTGTTGCTGCTGACAGTAAAGAACCATGCGGGTTAATACAATTGCTTTTTAGACATGAATGTCTTTGAAAGAGTATTCATAGCAGTACACAGCGCAATACTTGTGGCAAAACAACCGGCTCTCCGACAGCTATAGTTTCATTCCACCTTACCACTTCCGTAGTCATAGGGATATCTTGGGCTGGCTCATCCTCTGTTTGCAGAGTGGAACGTGTTTCGAGCACAGAAGTATACTCGACCTTGGTGTGTTCCTATTGGGTGGTGGGTGGATAGACGCTGTCCTTTCGCCCAGATGACGGGCATTAGCCGCACGGTGTCGCCACAAAGCCAGACCGCTATGTATCTTTGTGTAACTACCACTTGTCCGGGGAACAGTAGGTGGCGTCCTGGAGCTATGACGTCAACGCGTTTCGCAAACGTGATTGCGTAGCTTCGCCTGGACGGTGAGGCGGGGGCGTGCATCGCTCCCTTATATTCCATCGGTGCACGCCTACTCCTCGTTGCAGTGAATCTTGCTGGTTGTCAGGAGTTGTAACGAATGGATTTCTCCCCTGTGTGATAGTTGTCTTGTCCCTTTAACAAATAGATGATCCAATATTCCATATGGCCTTTATTTCTGTGCATGCTTTTGACACATTACCGGCATAGATAAAGACAGCAACGGTAACCTTAAATCGCTGCCTTTCATTACATACCCGTTATTTCAAATTGAAAAAGAAAAAATAAATAAATAAAATTGAATAGTCATTACACATTCTAAAACCAGTTCATCAAACAACGCATTGCTAATGTCATATATAGTGTGTGCTCCCTAGATTTCTACGTTATATTTTGAGACGGGGAACATTTTATAGATAGCAACCTTGCCTAAGTATTGCAGAATGCTGCCCCTCAATTATCGGGGGTACATAACCATTACTTATAGGGCCGTTATTGCCCCATATCCAGAGATATTACCCAAATAGATACCGACACTATAGGTCATGTATATACTTGGGTAAGTAGATATAATTTCATCTAGGGTGTTATTTACTAGGTGTATACCAACACTGCGGACCGATTAGGATATAGGCTTCTTTTTATTCTAGAAATGATTGCATATTCAGTTCCACATTCATCGCTAGAGATTTTAAAGTGAAGATGCACCACTTTTCTTTTTGTAATAAGATTTTGTCAAAGTCATCTCTTCTAACTGGTAGTTTAAGCGCGTAGATGCCTTTTACTTTCAAACCGTCCGGTTTGCCCTGGTGATGTTCTGCAAAGTGTTTCGCGACCGGACTTTCATGGCATTTCTCAGGGTCTCTCTCCTTTTTCTTTTTTTATGTCCCAAAGATGCTCACCTATTCTCACTATTAATTGCCTTTATGTCTTCCCAATGTATATTTTCTGACATATAGATTACCCTATCTGTGGAGCAATTGATCAAGTCTCTAATCTCGTATTCTTTCTGTCCCTTTGCATCCTTAAATACATTGGTCCTGTCAACGAATGGACAGATTTGGCATTTGGAGCAGGGAAACATCCCCACACTCTGAGGATACTCGGATAACCAAGATGTATTTTGTTGTCTAGTAAATTCTTACTGGGTAAGTATATCCCCTAAATTCTTAGCTCTGCGAGCTATCATCTTTGGGCCTTCTCCCACAATGTTTGCCAAGGTTTTGTTGCCAGTAAGGATACCCCAGTGCTTTCCTAATGTTTTTCTCACATTCCCCCATTGGGAGCCATATGTAGTAATTAGTCTCACTGGGCCGTATTCTTTCTTTTTACCAGCTTCATTTGAGTCCATGAGGAGCAAGCTACTTCAGCTGCGTTTTGCGGCTTTGCGTTTTGCATATTTAATTTGTTTATGGGAGTAGCCCCTCTCGCGGAATCTCCCATATAGTTCCTTACCCTCCATGTTAAACATGGAGGGTTCTGAGCAATTTTGCTTAATCCTCATGTATTGGCCTATGGGGATCCCATTTTTTTGCGCCATGGTGGATGATGGCTATCTGCCTGCAAAAGGGTGTTGGCCTCCGTTTCCTTTCGAAATGTGCACGTTGTAATTTTTCAATTTTTTTAGGCCTATTTTAAGGTACAAAAAAGAGATTTGTGTCCTGTCATATGTATAAGTTAACCGTATATTGCGATCATTGACATTTAGTTGGTCAATGAAGACATGGATGGTATCAATGTCGCCCATCCAGATGACTAAAACATCATCTATGTACCTCAGCCATGTATGAACATGGCTGAGGTACTGTGGGAGACGGAACACATCCTCCTCCTCCCAGAGACCCAAATGCAAACAAGCATAGGCTGGGGCCCAGGCTGCACCCATCGAGGTGCCCTTAATTTGCTGATAAAATTGGGATGAAAATTGGAAAAAGTTGTGAGAAAGAGCAAATTGAAGCAAATCTATCAAGAATTCATTGTGGTGTCCCAGCTGTGGGTAATGTTTATCAAGGAACGTTTTCACTGCCCTGATTCCACAGATTTGTGGAATAGATGTGTAAAGTGATTCCACGTCTATTCCTATCAGCCAGGCTTCTCCCTCTACCTTTTATTTGTGCTATCTTAGAGAGAACATGGCGAGTGTCCTGTACATAGGACTTTAAATCGTATACCATTTCTTTCAACAGTAGATCAAGGTAACAACCCATCCTATCCAGAGGTCCATGGATCACAGATACGATGGGCCTTCCCGGTGGTTTATTGAGAGATTTATGCACCTTAGGAATGCAGTAGAAGGTGGGGGTGTTGTAGTCATTTACCGACAGATGTTCAAATTCACATTTCGTCAACAGCCCAGCTTCCACTGCATCATCTAGTCTACTATTGAGCGCCCCTACCACATTTGGAAAAGGGTCTTTATCCAGTCTGCGATAAGTGTTTTGATCACCTAGGAGGCGTCTAATTTCCTCCTCATAATCATTGTCGTCCATTAAGACGACGTTGCCTCCTTTGTCGCTTCTCTTGATAGACCACTTGCTTCCTTGAGTTCTTTGAGGGCTTGCCGCTCAATTTGGGAGAGATTATCCCGGTTTTTAATCTTCCAGGGAATCTCCTCCAGATCTTTCTGTACCATCTCCAAAAAAATATTAAGCCATCTATTTTTGTTCAGAGAGGGCACCTTCTTGGATTTAATGTTCAAATTAGCCTGTCTTCCCATTATGGGGTTATCCACATCATGTCCCTCACTCTCTTCCAGTAGTGAATTTAGAATTGCTAGGGCCTGTTGATCATCTGTATCAAGTTGGGGTTCCCGCATACTTGTTGCGTCTCCCTGTTGATACAGGGATCTAAAGATCACCTTTTCGAAGAAATAAAACAACGTCTTTGTACACCGTAAATTCTTCCATGTCGCTCACCGGGGAGAAAGACATCCCCCGTTGTAGCAGTTGTATATGCCTCATCTCAAGGGGAAAGGAAGATAAATTAATGACTTTATTATCTGAGTGAGGGGCCCCTCTCTCAGATAAAATGTTTACCGTATTTGACTCCTGGTGCGGTATCCTCCCCTTCCCGATCTCTGGGTTTTCCCCCTTTGTTTTATGTCTAGTTGGGTTTTCTGGAATTGTGAGTTCTCCTGAGAGGGGGCGTGGGCAACACCATCCCTCGTCCCCTCTTTTTCTAAAAAAGTGACTGTCCGTGGGGTATCCTCATCTACCTGATCGGTTGGAGAAACTTCTCTTCTATTTCTAGATTGCGATCCAAACCTCTTTTAGAAGAACCACTTCTTCCCCTTCGTATGGTCAGGTCAAAGACTTGTAGGTAGATTCAGAAAGAGTTAGGCCGGCTAACTCAGTAGATAAGCCGACCTAACTCTGCGCATTTCGTAAAAAACGTAAGGTCAAGCCCCATTAGCATACAACACGCCCCCCTCAAACACATTTGAATTAGGCGCCCTTACGCCCGCCGATTTAGGCTACGCCGCCGTAACTTAGCAGGTAAGTACATTGTGAATCATGTACTTGCCTAGCTAACTTACGGCGGCGTAGCTTAAATGCCTTAAGCTACGCCGCCGCAAAGTTAGGCATAGGTACCTGAATCTACCTATTGGTCTTTTTTAAAGTCTAACAGATCTCTCCTATATTTAGATTGTTTAGTTGCTTTCAAGTTTTTCTGAGGTTTTTCTATTTCTTTTTTGAGGTATTCGTTTTGTTTCACAAACTCCTCGTCCTCTTTCATTAAATCTAGATTTTTAGCACTTTCCTCTATTAGTTCTCTAAGTTCTGTTAATTGGATTTTTTCCTCTTCAACTATCAAGGTCAATGCCGCTATCCCATGGTTGATACAAAGTTCTTTCCATTTGGGGAGGAATCTCTAATTTTGTAGATGTTCTGCAGGGATTGTCCTATCCCTTAGTCCCCTAGGAACTATTTTATGCTGGATATAGGTCTCGAGAAAGGATACGTCCCACTTCCTATTAAGATGTTTTGTTAGTAGCTTCTTATGCTCCGTAAAGCCATTTCTTATTTCATCGTCTTTATTAAGAAGTTGGGACGAATCCTTCTCGAATGCTTCCCTGATTTCTTGATCGATATCCTCCCCCAATGTAAATGCCATCTAATGATAGCTAAGCGTCCTGAATGTTTTTTTGAAAAAGGTTTATGTAATTATATATGTCGTCGTATTGGCTAGATTAAATGATATAACCCAGCATAACATGGTATGGGTCATCAAAAGATAAGGGAACTGTTAAATCATTGTCTGGCTAAAAGCTAGTTAGAAGAATACTACATGGGATATGTTCGGACGGATCAAAAGAAAATCCAAAACAAAGCATATAAACCAACGTCTGATGAACATACCCCTGTAGAATTGCTGATGGATAAATCTAGGGATCCTATGAGTTGTCACTCCTCCTGTACGGGGTTACTGCCGTAGCCAAAACATATATGCAAAAAATTTGGTGATATCATACAGGGAAACTCCAAGAGGTAGAGAAACCCCAAAGATATAAGGGGCTAATATAGGTAGTAACGGACAATACGCAGGATATACCGTATTTATCGCGGTATAACGCGCTCCCGCGTATACCGCGCACCCCCAAAGTGGCCCGAATTTCTGTGGAAAAAAAGTTTTTTTGTTTTTTTGTACTTACAGTTTTGGTGTCTTGCACGGCGTCCATCGGCGACCTCGTCGGGTCCGGCGTCCTTCTGCGGCTTCGGGTGTCCTTCTGTGGCGGGTCCGGTGTCCTTCTGTGGCGGGTCCGGTGTCCTTCTGTGGCGGGTCCGGTGTCCTTCTGTGGCGGGTCCGGTGTCCTTCTGCGGCGGGTCCGGTGTCCTCTTCGGCGGGTCCGGTGTCCTCCTCGGCGGGTCCGGTGTCCTCTTCGGCGGGTCCGGCGTCCTTCTGCGGCGTCCTCGTGGCCTCCTCGCGTCCTTCCTGCCACGAGTTTGAATACCGCGCCGGCATATACCGAGCGCAGTACACTCGTGAAGCTTCGGGCAGGCTCGGCAACTGTCGCGCTGACGTCCTGTACGTACAGGACGTCAGTGCGAGAGGCGCCGAGACTGCCCGAAGATTCACGAGTGTACTGCGCTCGGTATATGCGAGCGCAGTATTCAAACTCGTGGCGGGTATCGGCGTATATCGCGCACCCACGATTTTGCCCTGATTTTCAGGGCAAAATAGTGCGCGGTATATGCCGATAAATACGGTAGGTAGAAAATATATAATTGTATTTTATTTAAAGTATAGAGATTCCCTACATCAATAAAATCACTGCTGCATGCTACTAATAGCCAATCACCAAAACTAGCTTCTAAATACCAATCAATGTTACACCAGTAAACAACGTTTACTGTGTACGTGCAAACAAATAACACATAAGAACATAGACTAACATTAAACAAAACCAGTCTGGACGCCCAAATGTCCGCACGCCCAAATGTCCGCACTTGTTGGGGTCTCTAATGGAAAACCTCTGTGTGTCCACATTAAATAATGACAATGATGTTATTATAGGGAGCAGGCCAACAAGTGCGTCCCCGCGGGGGATAAAAGGAAATAGCGGTTATGTAATTAATAATGTTGGAGCTTTGATACTGGCAACCAGATTGCTGATAATGACCCAGAACAATTGATGCAGAGATGCTGTTTAATAACAGAGTGTCCTTCTGCATATATATATATATATATATGAATAATTCAAGTTATTGCAAAACATGGCATCCACTGAACTAAAAGTCACTGATAATTAGCAGTTTCCCTGTGTGGAAACGGGTGATGGAACTCAGTAGGTACGCTGTGTATAGGTCTGCTGTAAAGTGTTGCTGCTGACAGTAAAGAACCATGCGGGTTAATACAGTTGCTTTTTAGACATGAATGTCTTTGAAAGAGTATTCATAGCAGTACACAGCGCAATACTTGTGGCAAAACAACCGGCTCTCCGACAGCTATAGTTTGATTCCACCTTACCACTTCCGTAGTCATAGGGATATCTTGGGCTGGCTCATCCTCTGTTTGCAGAGTGGGACGTTCCTCGAGCACGGAAGTATACTCGACCTTGGTGTGTTCCTATTGGGTGGTGGGTGGATAGACGCTGTCCTTTCGCCCAGATGACGGGCATTAGCCGCATGGTGTCGCCACAATGCCAGACCGCTATGTATCTCCGTGTATCTCCCACTTGTCCGGGGGAATAGGTGGCGTCCTGGAGCTATGACCTCAACGCGTTTCGCAAACGTGATCGCGTAGCTTCGTCTGGACGGTGAGGCGGGGGCGTGCATCGCTCCCTTATATTCCATCGGTGCACGCCTACTCCTCGTTGCAGTGAATCTTGCTGGTTGTCAGGAGTTGTAACGAATGGATTTTCCCCTGTGTGATAGTTGTCTTGTCCCTTTAACAAATAGATGATCCAATATTTCATATGGCCTTTATTTCTGTGCATGCTTTTTACACATTACCAGCATAGATAAAGACAGCGACAGTAACCTTAAATCGCTGCCTTTCATTACATGCCCGTTATTTCAAATTGAAAAAGAAAAAATAAATACAATTAAATAGTTATTACACATTCAAAAACCAGTTCATCAAACAACGCATTGCTAATATCATATATAGTGTGTGCTCCCTAGAGCTCCCTAGCTTCTTTCTCCTTCCCTCCCTATCTCTTTCTTTCTTTCTCTCTTTCTCCTTTTCTTTCTCCCTCCATCCCTCTTTCATCTCAGACTCTAACCACACCCCGTTTAAGCCACGCCCAATATTTAGTTGGGTGCGACACATTTTTCTACCCTGCTACACCACGCCTACAAACGGAATTTTTTGATAATATTGGGTAATGTACTGTCTGTATCTATCTACCATGACTTGACACGTTTATAATGGTTTTCCCGTGAATGCCCAAAGGCCCAGCTGCCTCTCAAGCAGTAACTGGCACTGGAAACATTCTGTTCTCACAGTCTGGAATCTAGGATTATTTAGAAAATGTTATTGTGTGTGTATATATCATTACACCACCAGCTGACTCCATCCTGACCCCCGCAGCAATCCCATGCTCTATGGTTATACACTCATATGCAGGGCTCATATTTACATACGATGTGCTCTTTTAGCTTCACCAGATCATAAGCAATATGTCTACAGTGGCGGTGCGTCCATAGAGGGTGCAGGAGCTCCGCCCCCTCTGTCCTGCACCGCCACTGAAAAACAATACATAGATTCATGCATTGCATAAATCTATGTATTGTCGCCGCTGCCCACTATTCAGATGGCCAGCCCCCTGGTGAGCGCCGGCCACCTGAATAACGGCAGCTGGTTGGCTGTGGAAGTGTATATCAGAGCCAGCGGCTCTGATGGCTTTCTGATTACAGCCTGAGGGCTGTAATTGGCTTCCAAATAGTTAACCAGGGGACGCACGGGGGGTGCGTTCCTTAGTTAACACAGACACGCATATCAGTCAATCAGGTTCACCTGATCTGGTTACCGGTAACCCGATTGGCTGAAATGACATCGAGAGCGGGACTACTCGAGGGATCGTGGAGGAGGATCCGAGGATGGCTGACCGAGAAAGGTAAGTGGCGGGGGGGGGGGGCATTTTAGGGGCAAACTGACGGTAATTGATGGGCACAGTGGTGACAATGGCATGACACAGTGGCTGCGTTTGGCATGGCACAGTGGTGACAATTGATGGCACAGTGGCTGCGTTTGGCATGGCACAGTGGCGACAATGGCATGGCACAGTGGTGACAATGGCATGGCACAGTGGCGACAATTGATGGGCACAGTGGCGACAATGGCATAGCACAGTGGCTGCGTTTGGCATGGCACAGTGGTGACAATTGATGGCACAGTGGCTGCGTTTGGCATGGCACAGTGGCGACAATGGCATGGCACAGTGGTGACAATGGCATGGCATAGTGGTGACAATGGCATGGCTCAGTGGCGACAATTGATGGGCACAGTGGCGACAATGGCATGGCACAGTGGTGACAATTGATGGGCACAGTGGTGACAATGGCATGGCACAGTGGCTGCATTTGGCATGGCACAGTGGCGACAATTGATGGGCACAGTGGTGACAATGGCATGGCACAGTGGCTGCATTTGGCATGGCACAGTGGCGACAATTGATGGGCACAGTGGCGACAATTGATGGCATGGCACAGTGGCGACAATTGATGGGCACAGTGGCAACAATTGATGGCACAGTGGCTGCCTTTGATGGCATGGCAGAGTGGTGACAATTGATGGGCACAGTGGCTGCGTTTGATGGCATGGCACAGTGGCGACAATTTTATGGCACAGCGGCTGCGTTTGATGGGCATAGTGGCGGCAATTGATGGGCACAGTGGCGGCAATTGATGGGCACAGTGAGGCTGCAATTGATGTTTTTTTTTTGTTTGTTAGTTTGCGCCCCCCCCCCCCAAAAAAAAATTTGAGCACCAGCCGCCACTGCTATGGAAATATATTGTTAGTATCTGATGGTAGCTGTGAGGGTGGATGTAGATCATACATTGGATGATTACATATCCACATGGTAACACAATCAAAACTATAAAATGTAATTTGCACATTGGCAGTTTGTGCCGTTGAATGGCACAGTATCTGCAAGACTGGCATCCACACATGTGATTGTCTTTGTGATTGTCTTTCCTCTCCATTCCTCTCCATGCCCCCCCCCCCCCTTTGCCCAGAGGGGACAAGTCACATGCACCACAGGTCACATGATCTCATTCATCACATCACTTGTATCGATTTAGATGTGTCATTTCCTTTCTCAAGCACCTGCTAGAATTAAAATGCGTCTTATAAACGCTCTTTTCGATGCCAACCCTTTCATTTTAAATTTAAGACAACAAAGCATTTAAAGAGGACCTGTCGTTAAATGAACACAAATTAGTAAGGCATTTAAATATCAAGGAAGTCCCACTATTATTAGGTCATGTGACCTCTGGTAATCATTACTGCAGGGACTCTTTTGTCTTTAGTCAACAATGAGATAAGAGCGGTTTCCATGAGCCTAGATAATTACAGGCTATTTATAGAGAAAGGGGATTGAATATATCAGTTCAAATATCAGTCAGCTCACCCAAAACTAGTATGTAATTTCTTGGTGGGATGGAGGAAGGTTAAAGTGGTTGTAAATCCTGCTTGGTCATTTTTACCTACAGGCATAGGTGTGTGCAGCCTTTGGCATTAGGGTGTGCAACCCAAAGCTAAAACACACTCTACCGAACACTCACAATGTTTATTCAGAAAGGGAAGGGGCCGGTAAATGGCATATTTACTGGCCCCTTCACCCACTCATCCTAAAACATCCACAGCAACAACCGGTGGGAGAGGTGGGAAGCCGGCAGTGCTGTGGGGGGAAGGAGGGGGAGCCAGGTCAGTAGGGGCAATCTGTTCTGCACAGGTCGATTAGGGTGTGCCTGGGCACACCTGGCACACCCTGTGCGCACGCATGCCTACAGGTTAAGCCCTGTACACATGACCGGGAATCCGGAAAACTTTGGTTTTCACAAAGGGATTCCTGGGAGGCTTGCTCTGAAAAGCTGTGTATACACGCGGCCACACAAAAACCCGCCGTTCTTTTGAATGGCAAGAACGCGGTGACGTCAGCCACCCAAACTGGTAGTGTAAAAAAAAGTTTTACCTATAGTTACTTTAAAGCTGAATTCCAGGCTGGACCAATGTAAGATTAAAGAAGAAGTCCAGCCTGAGCTTGTTCAGCTGGGCTTCTCCTCTGGGTCACAGTAGTACAATTGGTTTTGCACTCCTGTGACCCATTTTCAGCAGAGAGCAGACTGAACTCTGCTCTCTGCTGACGTCACCGAGATCAGTCCAGGCACCGCGTCATCCCGACTTCGGAAGTCTGGATATGCCAGGTGCCTGGACTGATGGCAGTCTCAGCCTCTCAGCTAACAGCTGAGACGGCCGCTCCTCGCCCCTCCACAGCTCAGCGCTCCAATGAGCGTGGAGGAGAGATGCTGACTGACAGTCAACAGCTCTCTGCTCAGGAAGGGGAGAGAACCGAGCCATCGGCGGCTCAGTTCTCAGTGAAGAGGCTGCGGGGGGACAGATGCAGCATCGGACTGATGCTGAATCCACCTAGGTAAGTATTATTCTGGGAAAAAAAGATTAACCCATACTTCTCTTTTTAAGTTTAAATTGCCATGCTTCTGAAAAGTGATCCACATTCAAATCACTTTTCAGAGGCATTTAACATTTGTTTCTATTATTATTAATAGTAGTGCTTCCATTACTATTAAGGATAATAGCATTTCCATTATCTTTATTAGAAGTACCGGTAGTAGTTCTATTATTAGTAGTAATATTAATAATAATAGTAGTAGTTCCATTACTATTATTGATAATAGCATTTCTATTATCATTATTAGTAGTACCGGTAGTAGTTCGATTATTATTATTATTATTATTATTATTATTAATAATAATAATAATAATAATAATAATAATAATAGTAGTTCCATTACTATTACTGATAATAGCATTTCCATTATCAGTAGTAGTTCTATTATTAGTATTATTATTATTATTATTATTATATTATTAATGATAATAATAATAATAATAGTAGTAGTTCCATTACTATTACTAATAATAGCATTTCCATTATTAGTAGTACCGGTAGTAGTTCTATTATTATTAGTATTAATAATAATAATATCAATAATAGTAATGGAACTACTACTATTATTATTATTATTATTAATAATAATAATAATAATAATAATACTAATAATAATAGAACTACTACCGATACTACTAATAATGAAAATGCTATTATCAATAATAGTAATGGAACTACTACTATTATTATTAATAGCATTTCCATTATCATTATTAGTAGTACCGGTAGTAGTTCTATTATTAGTAGCATTATTAATAATAGTAGTAGTTCATTACTATTATTATTATTAATAGCAGTTCCAATATTAATAATTGTAGTAGTAGTTATATTATCATTATTATTATTAATAATAATAATAATAATAATAATAATAATAATAGTAGTAGTAGTAGTTCTATTTATTATTTTTTTATAATTGCTGTTTTTTTTTTTTTGCTTTTTTTTGCTTTTGTTTTTTATAACTCAGTCATCAGAATGCATTACAGAGCATTCTGAATGGCAAACCCTATTATGTCCTCCATATGTTCACAGTGACACTACTGGGAATCCTGCACATTCCTCGCTACTTGTCAGTATTACAGAGCATTACAGCAGCCAGACATATAATAGTGGGTGTGACCATGACTTGACAATACCCCCCCCCCCCCCAATCCAGCTTTACCTAGATCTTTGCCTACACAATGCACCCTAAATATGGACCACCCACATCCAACAGCTGATTACAATCCCCCCTCCCCATATATATTCCTGCTTTATAAATCCTGATGTGTGATCACATGGTGTCCCATCACCCACCCTTATTTTTTCCTCCCTCTCCCGGTCTCCCCCCCTCTATGGGGGATGCTGTATATACCACCAGTACAGAGGAGGAGGATGCTGCTGCTGCTCACTGACCTTCAGCTTTCCCTCTAGGTGACACTAGTCGGTGCTGTCTTCCGTGACGTCACTAGAGGACGTGCCGAGTTAAAGCTCCACGAGAGAGAGAAAGAGAGGGGGCAGCTGGAGTGAAGCAGAGGGATCGGAGGAGGAAGGCTGATCACTGGCAGGACCGGCTACAGGTGCCTGGGGATGGGGGGCTGGAGGGGTGATCGGGGGGGGTGCCAGGTGCTGATGGTGGCATAGAGGGGGGCACAGAGACCTGAGATCTGTGAGTGAGGGGGTGTGACAGATCCCCGATGTACACTTTCCTATCAGCTGTTATATTTCTCTATGAGAACTGCGTAGGATGTCTTGTAGCCAAATAACTTCCATTCTGATACTTTGTATCCAAATAATGACATAATCTCTTATGTGACTTCTTCTACATAGAGCTGTCATGTCCTCTCTGGTGATCATCACAGATATATTTATCGGATCAATAGACGCAGCTCATCAGATCTCAGCTCTGTTTTATTATCTGTAGTATAGATCGTAACAATATACTAATATTTATACAATATATTGCTAATAATAACTGTATATATGTTTGTATAAGCTCAATATTCAGTATTGTAGATGTAGCTCATCAGATCTCGGCTCTGTTTTATTATCTGTAGTATAGATAGTAACAATATACTAATATTTATACAATATATTGCTAATAATTACTGTATATATGTATAAGCTCAATATTCAGTATTGTAGATGTAGCTCATCAGTAGTGTTGAGCAGAATACGCCATATTCGATTTCGCGATATATCACGAATATCTAGCCGAATATTCGAGAAATATTCGCTAAATTCGAATATTCGTGATATTTTATCGAAATGAAATGTTTGCGAAATTTCGCTATTGCGAACGCGAAAATAATTGCGAAATTTCGACAACTGCGGTAGGAGCACTCTGATTGGCTCAGAATATTCGTGATATTTTATCGAAATTTCGCAAAATGCGAATGCGATATTTATTGCGGAATTTCGACAACTGCGGTAGGAGCCCTCTGATTGGCTCAGAATATTCGTGATATTTTATCGAAATTTCGCAAAATGCGAATGCGATATTTATTGCGGAATTTCGACAACTGCGGTAGGAGCCCTCTGATTGGCTCAGAATATTCGTGATATTTTATCGAAATTTCGCAAAATGCGAATGCGAAATTGATTGCGGAATTTCGACAACTGTGGTGGGAGAACTCTGATTGGCTCTGATGCAAAAGAAGGGCGGAGAAAATAATCGCGCAATATTCCTATTGCCGAATATTCGCATTGCGAATATTCGGCAATATAAAATTATCGCTTCAGCTACTCGGCCGGGTCGGCCCAAGGTCTCTAATCATACCAGCAATGCTTTTAGACGTCGATGGAGATCACTAGGATGTGATCTGTTCTAAAAATAAAATTGAAAAAATCTGAATATTCGGAATAGCGAATATTGACCGCGAAATTCGAGATAGTCGCGAATACTCAAATATGCCATATTCGAGCCGAATATTCGCAATACGGATATTCGTGAGCAACACTACTCATCAGATCTCACTTTTGGCTTTTTATTATTATTTGTAGTATAGATAGTAACAATATACTAATATCACCACAATATTTTGCTAATAACTACTGTATATTATATAAGTATAAGCTCAATATTTACCTTTTTTTTTTTTAACATAAGGATCAATATTTAGCCTTTAAGATGTATCAGATCTCAGCCCTGTTTTATTATCTGTATAATAGATGGTAACAATTCATATAACCACAATATATTGCTAACAACTACTGTATAGATGCATGTGTTCAATATTTTTTGTATTTTAGATGTAGCTCGTCAAATCTCAGCTCTGTTTTATTTTCTGTGGCCTGGATTCACGTACGGCCGCTCTACGTTTCGCGGGCGTAGCGTATCGTATTTTCGCTACGCCGCCGCAACTTAGAGAGGCAAGTGCTGTATTCACAAAGCACTTGCGTCCTAAGTTACGGCGGCGTAGCGTAAATGGGCCGGCGTAAGTGCGCGTAATTCAAAGTGGGCTGGTAGGGGGCGTGTTGTATTTAAATGAGGCTTGACCCCATGTAGATGCATGGCCGGAACGAACGGCGCATGCTCAGTATCACGTTGTTTTTACGCCCAAAGATACGTCGGCTCAATGCCTGTGACGTGAACGTATCTTACGCACAGCCCTATTCGCGTACGACTTACGCAAACGACGTAAAAAGATACGCTTGTTCCGACATCCATACTTTGAATGGATTTCGCTACCTAGAGACATGCTTTATCTTTACGCCGGCGTATGTCTTGCGTAAACGGTAGTAGTTGCGACGGGCGTACGTACGTTCGTGAATCGGCGTATCTTGCTCGTTTACATATTCGACGCGGAAATCAAGGAAGCGCCACCTAGTGGCCAGCGTGATTATTGCAACCCAAGATACGTCGGCGTAGGAGACTTACGCCGCTCGTATCTTGGCCAAATCTATGCGTAACTGACTCTATGAATCAGGCGCATAGATACGACAGCGGCCATTCGGACTTACGACGGCTTATCTGGAGATACGCCGTCATAAGTTTTTGTGAATCTGTGCCTGTATATGCAGTAATATAAGAAAATTGCTGCTAACTAAATTCATTATCACCTATTCTGTGTTGTAATATCAGATTGTTCTGTTAAAGCAGAATCAGATGTGGCCTTTTGCTTGCCTTTATCTGGCCACTGGGACAATTTTCCTCCCACTGAAACCATCGATGGGTCACCATTCCTCCAAAGGACTCAATGATGGGTCACTACTCCTCCCACTGACACCAATGATGGGTTACCATTCCTCCCACTGACACCAATGATGGGTCACCATTCCTCCCACGGACTCCAATGATGGGTCACCATTCCTCCCACGGACTCCAATGATGGGTCACCATTCCTCCCACTGACTCCAATGATGGGGCACCATTCCTCCCACGGACTCCAATGATGGGTCACCATTCCTCCCACTGACACCAATGATGGAGCACTATTCCTCCCACTGATACCAATGATGGGTCACCATTCCTCCCACTGACACCAATGATGGAGCACCATTCCTCCCACTAACATCAATGATGGGGCACTATTCCTTCCACTAACATCAATGATGGGGCACTATTCCTTCCACTGACACCAATGATGGGGTACTATTCCTTCCACTAACATCAATGATGGGGCACTATTCCTTCCACTAACATCAATGATGGGGCACTATTCCTTCCACTAACATCAATGATGGGGCACTATTCCTTCCACTGACACCAATGATGGGGTACTATTCCTTCCACTAACATCAATGATGGGGCACTATTCCTTCCACTAACATCAATGATGGAGCACTATTCCTCCCACTGACACCAATGATGGAGCAATATTCCTCCCACTGATAGCAATGATGGGACACTATTCCTCCCACTGACACCAATGATGGAACACGATTCCTCCCACTGACACCAATGATGGAACACGATTCCTCCCACTGACACCAATGATGGAGCACTATTCCTCCCACTGACACCAATGATGGAACACGATTCCTCCCACTGACACCAATGATGGAGCACTATTCCTCCCACTGACACCAATGATGGAGCACGATTCCTCCCACTGACACCAATGATGGAGCACGATTCCTCCCACTGACACCAATGATGGGGCGCTATTCTTTACTGACTCCGGGGCATTCTTTACTCTCACTGGCAAACATGCTGTTAGCAGATGAAGGAAACAGCAGACAGAAATAACACTTTTAGTGCTCTGATTTAAGTTCACACTATAGAGGGGTATGCTTTGTTCATATTTCATGTCTGAGGTTTACAACCACTTTAAGGAAGATTGTACAATTAGATTGTAAAGTTTATTGTCAATCTCATATGCCAACTGATTTGTTAAGTTAATTAATACGTATGTATATTTTTTTAAGGTGGTATATTTTTAAAGGCCCATCTGCTTTTTGAACGTTAATATCAGTAGAGCAGCAGATGACAGTTTTGATTGGCTGTTATCTATTACGCCACATCGACCTATGAAATACAGCCTGTCACTCTACAGACCTCTTGGCATGTTATCTTGACGTTCTGCTGGGTGTATTTTTGGCTGCTCTTACTCCGCTCTGTATTAAGTGAAGAGCGAATTTCCAACCTGCTATATTTACTGCGCAGAGTAAAAACTCCAGCCTCGTCGCAAATATTGTAGTCCATTAATGGTTTCCGTTGCTATGCCAGGATTTAATGAACCTGGGGTTAGTTAATCAGTTTGCACTCCATCTAGGAAAAGTATCTGGCAGTACACCTGTAGTGCCTGTACCTGTAACAGCTTCTGCGTAGACCAGGCCGACCAGATATCTCACTTCTATAGTACCTGGCACACACCTGTGGCTAGGCCCATGCCAGCTTTGTACCCACAGGTGTGTGCAACCCATTGCATTAAGGTGTGCACCTCAAAGATCAAACACACATGCATACACTGTATATAATACACACACACACACACACGCATACATTATGAATGTAAACAAACATTTTAAAATATATTTACAACATGGACGGTGTCAGTAGAGCATAGGACGTGTCAGTAGATCAAAGGTTGGTGTCAGTAGGACCGTGGATCGTGTCAGTCAGTAGAGCAGTGGACTGTGTCAGTAGGGCAGAGATTGGTGTCAATAGGGCAGTGGTCAGTCTCAGGGCAGTGATCGCTGAACATTGGGGGGCTTTGGTGAAATATCAGGAGTCTAAACAGACCCCTGATATCTTTCTTTTGAACTTTTGAGACAAAGAAAGGGACTGAGGACAGAGATTCCCCAGTCCCTTTGTATCCTCAGCTGCACTGGACAAATAATAAAAGGGAGTGCTCTGTGCTGAGCAGCTTCCTGTTTATTCACACTGAAGCACAGTAAACATAGTTTACTATGCTTCAGTTATGAATGAACACGGTGAGTGATCAGTACATAATTACCAGCCCCTCCACCCCACTCTCCACCCTGAGACATTCCCCTGTGTGCTTGCAGCAGTAGCCAGCACGCCTATTGTTGTGCCTTCAAATAACAGCTTGTGTGTAAACCGGGTCCATCAGACATCTTACTTCTATAGTATCTGGCAGTATACCTGTGGCTAGACCCACGCAGGCATTGCACCTTTGAATGACAGCTTGTGTGTAGCCTGGTCAAAACAGACATCTCACTTCTGAAATATCTGGCAGTAACAAGTAACAACTTGTGTTTTAGACCAGGTCAACCAAACATCTCACTCCTATAGTATCTGGCTGTATACCTGTGGCTAGACCCATGTTGGCGTTGTACCTTCAAACAACAGCTTGTGTGTAGACTGGGCCTGCAGGCAGGTGCAGTATACTTTCTCCACTGCAGGTGGCACTCCTCCGCAGTGGTACTGCAGCTGGAGGGGAAATCGAGAGGAACACAGTTCATCTATGGTTTCTTGGGTCATTTGTTATACATCCAATTGGATGCTGCTGCCCTATGTGACTTCGCCAGCCATCTTGAGTCAGGCAGAGCCTATTTAAGGCCCTGGATCCCAGGCTCAGCACGCTTTTTGCGAGTTAGTAGAGTAAGGACAGGCACCCCGCCTGTTAGGGACAGTATTAGCGGTAGGGAAAGGTTCCTGATGAGGAGGGAAACCATAGCATACCTCCCAACTGTCCCTGATTTGGAGGGACTGTCCCTGATTTGGAACAATGTCCCTCTGTCCCTCATTCCTCCTCATTTGTCCCTCATTTTGGTCTGATCTATATAGATGTATATAAAATGCACTTTTTATCTATCAAAAAGTGTTTCCCAGTGCCAAACCTTTTATCTGATTTCTAAATTGCTGCATTTGTAACTTTGAAAAACAAATATAAAGGAATAGTAGTGGTAAAAAAAACACTTGTGGGTTTAACCAATCTTGTTTTTTTATACAATTTTCCTTTAAGGGGGCGTGGCAAAGGGGCGTGTCCTATGCCTGCATACTTTTGCTGATAGGTGTCCCTCATTCCCGTCTCAAAAAGTTGGGAGGTATGCCATAGGGTCACAACTCCTTGGACATTTTCCCACTTGGCCACCAGATGGCCAGGCTGCATTCTGCTGTCCACCTGGCTGATACCTGTCATCTTTACATCGTTGGAATCTGTGAGCGTACCCAGTTGGGCAGGAGTCCCTCTGAATTGTTGTGAACTGTCGTTGCATTGCTTCAATACAGGCTTTCCACTGCATCTGTATGTGAGTTACTGTCGCCGCACTTGCTGTACCCCACCTACAAGCGAGCCATTTATCTCACTTTTATAGTATCCGGCAGTATACCCTTGGCTAGGCCCATGCCAGAATTGTACCTTTAAATGTGTAGACCAGGCCAGCCAGACGTCTCACTTCTATTGAGCGTTAAGCGGCTCTTCTTAAGGGTTTATAAGTGCTTTATCCTGAATTGTGCCCAGACAGACTATAGCCGTAGATAGGAGTACATCTTACTCCGTGTAATGGAAAGTGAAATCTGCCCATCCTCGTTGGCATTACTTGAGAGCTGGGATCCAATGGGGAGCTAGAAGGCTTCAATCCATCTTTTCTGCAAGTAAGGGAATGTGCACTGAGCTTTTCCAATATGTTTTACATTACAGATTCGCTATGTCTATTGCCTAGAATAAATTGTTATTGCCAGGGCCGATCCTAGGGTCACAGGCGCCTGGGTGCAGAAATATTTCTGGCGCCCCCACATGGGTGTCGTAATTTTACTAACTCCTCCCCTTTACAAATGTTTCTATGGCAATGACTCAACCACAGAGATCCTCCCCCACGAAGTGTTCATTACCCTGGGATCCTTACATGATCTCTTAACAATAAACAAAATATAGGAAGAGAAGCAGAGTACTTTATTGGGACCTGGAGGGGGGCCTCTGTGATCGACACATAGAGGGCTTCTGTTAGAGAGTCTGTTAGATGTTCGGTGCCCCCACCTCTGCAGGTGCCTGGGTGCAATGCACCCTGTGCACCCTGCCTAGGATCGGCCCTGGTAATTGCCACTTGTGGCTCTAGATATTTCATAGATCCCACTGTTTTCGTGGGCACATCTATTGATATTATGGGCAAGACTTGAGCTACAATTTTAGCTGTTCGATCTTTTGTATAGATTCCTGCATAGCTAATGTAGGCCTTGACCTAGGGCCACATATTGTGGGTGTGTGTGTATAATATGTGTGTGACGGGAGTCACTTTGGGCAGGGGGCCTGTGGAACCCAGAATCCCTTGGAGTGGTTGGGAAACCCTTGCTCGAGCTCCCCATGCACCTCCTATGTCTAAGTCACCCTGTGTCTATTAGGGGCACAGGGTAACTGAGAACCCCAGTCTCATCTGTACTAATCAGACTCACTGTACAACCACACTGGAATGTTGTGTGTGTGTGTGTGTGTGCATATATATATATTGCTAACAGAAACACATCAGCCCCCATTCACAACTGCATGTTTTATTGCATGATTCCATAAGAGAGACAGCGCTATCAAATTATTCTCAATGGGCCCATTCACACCTGAGCATTAGGTTGGCTGTCATCAAAAATACATGAGCTTCTTTGGCACGGAATAAAGTGTTTTTGGTCTCATAAACTTTAATGGAAGTGCCTAAAACATGCATGTTTACATGCTTTTTTTTAGACATAAATGCCCAGATTCACAGAGAGCAAGGCACACATTACGCCGCCGTAGAGCTACGCCAACGCAGCGCATTGTGCATTGTCAGCAAGCCAGTGCTCCCAACGCTGCGCCAGTGTGGCGTGGGGTTCGAAGTCGCACGCCGGCGTAGGTTGAAGTGGGCGAGAACCCATGCAAATGAGGCGTGACCCCATGCAAATGATGGGCCGAGCGCCAGACAGGTACGTATCACGAACTGCTCATGCGCCGCGACGTGGACGCAAGCACAGCACCCCCATGCGCCTGCTCACAACCACGCCGGCACAACTGCCTAAGCTACGCCAGATCACCGCGTACACCGTGAACATAACGTATGCCCAGCCAGACACACGTCCAACGCACAATACGCCGGCTTGTGTTCCCTGGTGCAGACCTGTGCATGTCTGTTGCCGGGTTGCACCTCCTTTATGGGGAATAACTTTACGCCGGACGTACAACTTACGTGCATCTCACGTAGCATGCGCCGGGCACACGCACGTTCGTGAATCGCCGTATTCCTCAAATTTTCCCCTCATTTGCATGTTTGAATGGCTAATCAATGGGAGCGGCACCATGTGCCTAGCCTAAATGTGCGCCCACCCTACGCCGGCGTGTGCAAGCTACGTCGGCGGGGTGTAGCCTGTTTTTAGGCGCATATTTGTTTGTGGGTCTGGCGCACACATACGCCGGCGCACATTTGCACTTACGTCGGCCTAACGTGTTATACGTCGGCGTAAGTGCTTTGTGAATCTGGGCCAAGGTATTTAAAGCTCTGTGAACCCCTAAAAAACATAAGATTCTGCAAAAAAAACATGCATACAAAAAGCCTCTAAATCATCTGATTAACCTCGCACACAATACTGAATTTACAATAAAATGTGCCAGCCTTCTGCCTTGATTGCCAGTGCGATCCAGTTGCTCTGCTGTTAGCGGATGATCATTGGAAGGTTGTAAAGCTGGCGAATGGCAATACACAAGAGAAATGTTGACTAGTTTCTGATTGGAGATGAACTGAGCCATTAATTGAACTCATCTCTAGTCGATCTTGTGCTTTTTTTTTTTTTACCCTAATGAGCTCTGGGCCAGTTAAACAAAGAGGTGGGCTACAGCTTGCAGCTCATTGGATTTAAAAAAGAAAGCTCTCTAGAGATGATGTTCGGTTAGAGATGAGTGTGGAGGATGCCTGAGCTCATCTCTGCTCCTCGTGATGATCTGGATAAAATTCAAGCTGTAGGTGGCCCTGTTGGCATCCTCCCACCCCACATTCTTTGATCTAAAAATCGAGCCGGGTAGAATATTGTTGACTTGAATGCAGCTTCTCTCAAGCAGATGCAACTGTTGTTCAGGTACTCTGACAGCTGAGGGTGCTGGCTGTCACAATACAATAGCCAGCAGGAGAGATTCCCTCATACACACTGGATGGGATAACCAGCAGATTTGTCTAGCTCAGACCATCTTATAGTATATGGCCAGCTAGAGCATTCTACTATTTTATTATTATAAGTCTCCTGTGATTGAGGCGTGACCTCTGACGCTGAGCCAGCCAGGCCTGCTGCATATTAAAGTGTAAGGCCCGGATTCACGTAGATGCGCGTAACTTTGTGCGGGCGTAACGTATCCTATTTACGTTACGCCTCCGCAACTTTTACAGGCAAGTGCCGTATTCTCAAAAGAAAGTTGCGGCGGCGTAGCGTAAATAGGCCGGCGTAAGCCCGCCTAATTCAAATTGTAAAGAGGTGGGCGTGTGTTATGTAAATTAACCATGACCCGACGTGATTGACGTTTTTAACGAACGGCGCATGCGCCGTCCGTGGACATATCCCAGTGTGCATTGCTCCAAAGTACGCCGCAAGGACGTATAGGTTTCGACGTGAACGTAAATTACGTCCAGCCCCATTCACGAACGACTTACGCAAACGACGTAAAATTTTCAAATTTCATCACGGGAACAACGGCCATACTTAACAATGGTACGCCGCATGTACGCCTCATATAGCAGGGGTAACTTTACGCCGGAAAAAGCCTAACGTAAACGGCGTATCTGTACTGCGTCGGTCGGGCATACGTTCGTGAATTCGCGTATCTAGCTGATTTACATATTTCTAGGCGTAAATCAGCGTACACGCCCCTAGCGGCCAGCGTAAATATGCAGTTAAGATCCGACGGCGTAAGAGACTTACGCCGCTCGGATCTAATACAAATCTCAAATCTATGCGTAACTGATTCTAAGAATAAGGCGCATAGATACGACGGCTCAGACTCAGAGATACGACGGCGTATCTGGGGATACGCCGTCGTATCTCCTTTGAGAATCTGGGCCTTATTGAATAAAAGACTTAGGCCGAAACGCGTCAATACTGTTATGCCGCGTACACACGAAATTGTCGAAATTTCCGACAACAAATGTTCGATGGGAGCTTTCTGTCGGAAATTCTGACTGTGTGTAGGCTCTATCGGACATTTGCTGTCGGAATTTCCGACAACAGAAATTTGAGAGCTGGTTCTCAAGTTTTCCGACAACAAAATCCGTTCTCGTAAATTCCGATCGTGTGTGGACAATTCCGACGCACAAAATGGTAAAACTAGCGTTCGTAATGGAGATAGCACATTTGTCGCGCTGTAACGGACTGAAAGGCACGAGGCTGAAAAGCGCTAATCGTCTCCCTTACCAAACTTCTACTAACACAACTGGTATTGAACTCCCCTTTTTTAATACAGCCGTCGTACGTCTTGTATCTCACTGCGTTCTTGGCGTTCGGAATTTCCGACAACATTTGTGCGACCGTATATATGCAAGACAAGTTTGAGCGAACATCGTCTGGGAAAAAAATCCCTGGTTTTGTTTTTGGAATTTCCGATCGTCTGTACGCGGCATTACTGTTATGTTACTGCTATGATGCTAAAATAAAGTTTTCTATATAGAAGATGTTGAGGTGTCGGCTCGTACTTGTTATGGACTCACTGTGAATTCAATCAGCCAGAGCGCCGACCACTCTGCGCACTAATTTGCACTATACAGCGGTAGAGATCGGGTGAGTTTTCTCTTTGTACGCAATTAATCATCTGTACCTGCTGCCCTATATTACATTTGATTTAGGCCTGCATTGTCGCAGCATATGCCATTAATCACGGAGCTGGGAGGACAAAAAATGATCTTATGGACAGCTAGGTCTCCAAGATATAAACCAGAAGATGGTTCTCCAATGGTGCCATGCCAACGATAAAATATCTTGGGTGGAGATGGCTTTAAATAACAGGCCAGTGCCATGGGAACATGGATGGTGTTTGCATTGCGGGGCTTAGCCACATCACTGCTGCGAAAAGGATGCAATTAATAGGAACAGGTTTATGTAATGCAATTAGGGCAGACCAACTGGGCCATAGGTGTGCAGGCTCCCCCCTCCCCCTACTGCGCACATATCACAACACAGACCCTGACCATCCCCCATCCAAACAGGTGGCTGACGGACAATTGGAGGCTAATGTAGGTCTCTCCATTTGCATAAAACTTATTAACGGCTGCTCTGGCAGACATCTGTTGTCACGTGCAGTTATCTTGCTTGATCTTCCTTATCTCCCCAATCTCTCCGGTGCAGCCAGGATAAATAAAGGAACACAACTGATGCTTTCTGGGTTTTAAATTATTAAACTGAAAGCGACAGTGTCTGTGTTGTGTTTGTCTATGAGTCTGCTTTTGGAAGCCCTGATGCTATGGTCTTATGCGTACGTGAGATTCCTGCGTTTTTGTGCGGTCAGACGGCATAGGCACACCATCTAGAGCTGGGATATGCAATTAGCGGACCTCCAGCTGTTGCAAAACTACAAGTTCCATCATGCCTCTGGGTGTCATGCTTGTGGCTGTCAGAGTCTTGCTATGCCTCATGGGACTTGTAGTTCAGCAACAGCTGGAGGTCCGCTAATTGCATATCCCTGATCTAGAGCCTGCAAAGATCTATGAGAGGCTGAAAGCTTCTGTGACTGTACCAAGTGGTACTAATGTTTAGGGCTCCATTTGTCCAAGGCTGATCATTTGATCAACTTTTGTCAAAAGAGCCTGCTAAAAAAAAAAAAAGTTTCAGCCAAACAGTGGCGGCAACCGATCAGCCAGGGGCTCTCAAAGCAGCTTTAGTGGACTGGTCATACAATGCAGAAGAAGCCTACAGGATTATGGAATAAGGTAGGTATAGCTGATTTTTTATTTTCTTCTAGACCAGCCTTTCTCATCATTTTTTCTTTACAGAGGAACCCTTGAAATTATTTTCATGTCTTGGGGATCCCCTTCTAAATTATTACATCTCTAGCTCACGACACGTTTGCATGGATGCCAATGGTGAAAATGAAAATTGTAGTTTCCCTTACACTGATTGGAAGTGGAAACAAGCCTTTTATATTGATAGTTGGTGTAGTTGTCCCATACATTGGTGGCCGATGGGAGAAGGACCCCTTATATTAATAGTCAGTGGGGGAGGGACACTTACATTGTTAACCAGTGGAAAAATGCACCCCCTCCCTTACTTTGTTGACCAGTGGAAAAATGAGCCCCCCTTACACGCAGCTAAAAATGTAATTGGTATCAGTGGTTATTGGGAGCTAGGATCTTTGGTTGGGACTCCCTGCCCTGGACAAAAAGAGTATTCAGAAGCTAAGTCCGCCATTCTTAGCATGTTTCATGTTACAGCCATATTGGGGTATAACATAAAACATGGATAGAGTGGGTAGCCCCTCACCCTCAAACTTCTTTCCAACCTTACTTATTATTGGAGGTTCTTCTTCTGTCTTCTTTCTTATTTTTCTGTCTCTTTCTTCTGTCTTCCTCTTCCGTCTTCCTCTTCCGTCTTCCTCTTCCGTCTTCCTCTTCCGTCTTCCTCTTACGTCTTCCTCTTCCGCCTTCCTCTTCCGTCTTCCTCTTCCGTCTTCCTCTTACGTCTTCCTCTTACGTCTTCCTCTTACGTCTTCCTCTTCCGTCTTCCTCTTCCGTCTTCCTCTTCCGTCTTCCTCTTCCGCCTTCCTCTTCCGCCTTCCTCTTCCGCCTTCCTCTTCCGTCTTCCTCTTCCGTCTTCCTCTTCCGTCTTCCTCTTCTGTCTTCTTCTTCCGTCGTCGCCTTCCTTTTTCTTTTGTCGTTTTCTTCTTTAAAATGCAATTTTTGGTATTTAAATCTTTGAAAAAGCAGGTCTGAGAATAATGAGATCTACATTTCAAAAGAGTATGGTGACAAACACCCTTCTCCACTTGACCAGTCATCACCCTACCTCAACCAAAGAGGGGGTACCAATGGCACAATTTCTCAATTTACATCATAACTGCTCACATAATGATGAATTTGAAAAACGAGGCACAGGACTTGGGAAAAAAAAAGATTTCAAAGGGAGGGTTATGGTTAAAAACTTATTTGGGTGGGAATAAATAGGGCTAAGAGGACTCCAATTAAAGATTTGTTAGGTAAAAAGAGTGAGTGGGAGGGGAAGGAGAACTATATCAGGATAATTACAAGGTTGAGATTGCATTGGGACCAGCTGCAAACTGGAAATGCACTTTAAGCATGTTTATTATGTAGCCTTTACTTCCACTTTAAGTGGGGAGATATTGTTATGCAAAAATTTGTTCACATACTAGTACATTCTTATTTTCAGTTAGAGTGACATCATGAATTTATTATATTTGTATATTGTTAGCTCTTAATCAGTGGTTGGTCTATTTCTGAGGATAATATGGCGGTCTTGGAAAACTTGGTCAGAGTCTGCAACCCCCATTCCCCTTCCTCTTACTGAATCTTGTCATTTGTTTTTAATTTGGCGTGGCCGTATGTGGCTCCGCCTCCACAGCCATTTCATCCAGTCACAACAATTTTTGAATGGAGAGGCTACAAGTTCCATCGCCAACATGGCAGAGGGACGCATGGCTCTCACTGGAGCACAAGAGTAGTGACATCAGTACGCCAGCTTCAAGATGGCCATATCCTGTACACAATACAGGAGTTGGCCGGATCAGTGCTGGTGGCTGTCCGAATACCTGAACAGCAGCTGCCTCTGATTGGATGCAGCTGTTTTTTGGCTATTTTTTACTGCTCTGCTCCTTTGACTTTTCAATGGTAGAATGTTAGTCGGGCGGGGGGCCAACAGGACCACCCATGCAACAAATTCTGGCCCGTTCATCAGAAACCAAACAAAATTCAGTTTTATGGCCAGCTTCGGTTAGACCAGTCATATTTCAGCAAACAATGACCATTTCATGCTGAGATGTTTCAATCATGAACAAAGTCCAAAACAAGAATAAATCCTAAATCAGGAAAGAGGTTTATTTTAAATCTTGGTCTGAGCTGGAACACTCGGCCGTAAACCACAATGCAGAGTATACAGAGGCATTATACTGATCCAGGCACCCTTCCAGCCTAAAGAGCACGGGCCCAAAAATAGGGCAGCTGTTGGCGTGGCAGAGTTCAGGATATTTCTGGTCTACGTGTGAGAAACTATTTCTTTGGAGGTGTAAATGTCAGAGTAAGGATAGACACGGTGACCTAGAAACCATCCTGGGCTGCGGACAGGGGGCATTCCAATATCGGCAGATCTGAGGTGAGTTAAGAATAGCCGGTGGTGCGTGCACACTTGGGGCCCCCCATGATGAGTACATGGGGGTTTTTCTTTTCCTCTCAAGGCATCAGCTCTCCTTTAGCCTTTCCTGCAAGTTTGGTAAAACTGAGAAGTAAAAGCTGCAATATGTGATAAGACCTACTATCAGAACTAACTATGTAATTTGTTTAACATTAGAACCCTGAAATCTGGTTTTCCTTTGCACAACATTAGTGCCTACACCTCCAAAACCAGGGTAGGTAGGAATGGGGACATATTCTGAGATGTATGGGCTTGTTTGAGGTGGTAGATTGTTTATCTTTGAATGTAATGAAGGGTTTGCTTCTTAGGAAAGTTTTTTTTTTTTGCAATTACCAATTCTAAAGCCTCCTTCCATTAACCCTCCCTGTCAGGGCCAATCCTAGGCAGGGTGCACAGGGTGCATTGCACCCAGGCGCCTGCAGAGGTGGGGGCGCCGAAGTGCCAGAGTTCTCCCCTCCCTCCTTTTCTTCTTGTTTGTGTTTGTCCAGAACTGATGTGTGAGCATAGGGCAGCCCGTCCAGCCTGGCAGTGCTCGGGGGAGGGGCCGCTCCTCTTCCTGACCTTCTAGAGGGTTCTAGTTTTCAGTGGCTGCTGAGTGCTGATGTGCAGGAATTAATTCCTAACACTGGGAGTCTTGGATCCCGCACTGTCTCCACCAACTCCAGTTGGAATGCCTCCCCCTCCCATCTCTATCTCAGGCTGCACAGAGAGAGAACCAAGGTGAGTCACAGTGTTCAGTGTGCTGTGTGCTGAGGGATGGCATCCCCAGCGTCCCTTTACACATTCCTTTGGGCTGCCCCTGCTCTAGATGTTTTATGGCATGATAGATTGCATAGGATACACAGCCCCTGCCCATTCCTGCGCCTAGTCCATCTACAGATGTGATGTATAATGAGATGTAAAGGGGAGGAGTTAGTAAAATGACAACGCCCATGTGGGGGCGCCAGAAATATTTCTGCACCCAGGCGCCTATGACCCTAGGATCGGCCCTGCTCCCTGTAATCCTAAAAAGAAACATTACTGTAACCCTAAAAATAAACCACTCAACATTAAACCTCTTTGTTACCCTCCTTGTATACCTAACACCAACCTTTACTGTTAACACCGAAGCTAGCCTGGTCATACATGGCCAGTAGGCTGATTGAAAAAACTGAACAGATTCCCCCAGCCACACAAGCGAGGTGGATGAAGGAATCCTCCCCGCTGTGTTATTGTACAGCGGGGACTCCTCTGCTGTTACAATACACTGATTAGCGCTGCAGCTCATGGGGAAAAAGGAAGTGGAGAGGGGAGTGAAAGGGCCACCATCAGGGGGGTACAGGCAGTACTCAAGTAAGGGGCCCGAGCGTCCCAAGGGGCCCGCTCCACCTACAGCAACTTTTTTTTTTTTTTTTAAATAATGCATTTATTTGTAATAAAAATTTTTTTTATTTAATTCTGCACTGACTGTCTTTGAAATTGCCCCAGCCACTGTTCAAATTCAATCCGGGGACAAAACCGGGGACAGACTTGGTCCGGAGACAGTGGGCCAAATCCTCAAATTTCCTGCCTAACTTAACTTTTCCCATTTAAGTTACACTGACTTAAAATTTCTACCTAAGTGCCCCGATCCACAAAGCACTTACCTAGAAATTTCAGGCCGTGTAACTTAAATGTCTCCGGCGCAAGGCGGTCCTCTTCTGCAGGGGGCGATGACAATTTAAATGAGGCGCGCTCCCGCGCCGGCCGTACTGCGCATGCTCGTGACGTCATTTTCCCGAAGGGCAGCGCGCGAAATTACGTTACGTCGGGCTTTGTGGATTGCGACGGGACAATAAAGTTGCGTCGGGTAAAAAAAAAGTTACGCGCCAGAAAAAAAAAATCAAAATTTAAAAAAAAACGCGGCGATCGAAAAAAAGGTCTGTTTTTACAAGGTGTTACTAGTTTACACTTTGTAAAAGCAGAACTAATTTTACGTATGCACACGTAAACTTACGCAGAAAACACAAAGCTGAAAAGCTTTGTGGATCTCCGTAAGTCCTCATTTGCATACGCAATGCGGCATTTCAATGAGAAATGCCCCCAGCGGCGGATGCGGTACTGCATCCTAAGATCTGACAGTGTAAGTGTCTTACAGATGTCAGATCTTCTGCCTATCTTTGGAAAACTGCTTCTGAGGATCAGTTCCAAAGATAGGCACAGGGATACGCAGGCTGAACAGCAGTTCCGCCTGCGTATCCCTTTTGAGGATTTGGCCCAGTGTGCTCAATCTGGGGACTGTCCCCAGAAACCGGGGATGTCTGGTCACCCTAGTTTACAACCCCTTTAAGTCTGTGTTTGGTATGCGTATGAATATCTGTGCCCCCTGAGTGGGCATGCCATGAGTCTGTTTTTGTTTCTTTTGTTTGAAAACATTAAATACGATTTGAAACAGAAAAAATTGCAAATGTTAATTGAGAGAGTGAGTTCCGCTTTGAATATTCCCCAGAGGCAGTTTTTATTATTTATGTAGAAACCGCAAATCACAGATACACAGCTGGCTACAACTAAAGAAATTTTTGCCAGTGATTTTGTGCCAGCGAATACGGAAGACAAGTGACAAGTTTATTTACATTTCATGAGACATATCAAGCTGATTTTTTTTCACTTTGCAGGATCAGTAATGCAGGCTGGGGAGGAAAAACCTAGATGATGCCAAATTTGCTCCAGCCAGGAAATGAGGCGGGTTCTATCTGACTTGCTGCAGCTTCTAATGCACATTGTGAGAAGTTCACAGTGTGCAGCAGGGATGGACTGGCCATTGGGACTACAGGGAGTTTCCCAGTGGGCCGGCTTCAGTGACAGTGGACCGTCGCTCCTCTGTCTCTCCCTTCCCGCAGCACTCACCTCCTCTCCCTCCCCACAGCGCTCACCTGGGGGGAACAAAGAAGCAGGGGGAGGACCAGAGGAGCAGGGGGGGCGACAGAGGAGCATGGGGAAGGGGACAGACAGCTGACTCAACAGCTATGGCCTGGGAGTTTCTCACTTCTGCCTAATCTTGTCCCAGGGGGGGCACCAAACTTATTCTTTGCCTTGGGTGAAATAATGTCTAGCTTCCCCACTGGTACTGCCTATAAGAGTACCACTACCAGCTGTTCTACTCTAATAAACTAAAACGGCTAGTGGCTAGTGAAGGGGAGAGGGGGCTTGGGTGGCCAGGGGGGTGCTGGAGTTGTCCGGCCGCCGTGGGAGAGACCTGTCAAAGTGGGCCAGTCTGGATGAAGTCCAGGGCCAAATTTTTCTCCCAGTCCAGCCCTGGTGTGCAGTGATACCAGAGTAAGCACTTTACAGTCCGGGAGAGGAGCCTGTACAATGGCGCAAGACTGAAGGGAAAGCTGGCGATTAGCTTTAATCATTTATTAATGAATGCAGCTGAATTAAGTTGTGTTTTTATATCTGCCTGGAGTTCATCTTTAAATAATTCAGTGATCCATACTCCCATCATTAGGTTCCAATAACACCAAGTAGTAAGGATATCACCAAGTTAGGAACTTGTAAGAAAAGTAATGGCTGCACATCCCGGAATTCCGATTCCCTTTTATTGTTTAAAGTGATAACACCAAAGCCACCAACCCAAGGTCACGTAGACGCGTTTCATTAGGTAATGAGTCAATACTTTGTAGAACCGCCTTTCTCTGCAATTACAGCTGCAAGTCTTTTTGGGGGTGTCTCTACCAGCTTTGTACATCTAGAGAGGGACATTTCTGCCCATTCTTCTTTCCAAAATGGCTCAAGCTCTGTCAGATTGGATGGAGAGCGTCTGTGATCAGCAATTTTCACATCTTGCCACAGATTCTCAATTGGATTTAGGTCTGGACTTTGACTGGGCCATGAATATGCTTTTATCTAAACCATTCCATTGTAGCTCTGGCTGTATGTTTAGGGTCGTTGTCCTGCTGGAAGGTGAACCTCCGCCCCTCTCTCAAGACTTTTGCAGACTCTAATGCCGCGTACACACGAGGAGAGAGAAAGTAGCCGCTCTAGGTGGGAGCCTTGATGAGAATCCACCGTGCAGATATCACAGGTGCAGGCAATGCATTCAGCAAGACCGGAACAAAAGGATGTTTCTGGACAGCCGTACTTTGAACAATGGTTGCCTTTATTGAATTAGGAACAGCACTACAAGTCACAGCAAACGAAACAAAAACCTTGGCAGCTGACGCGTTTCACACTAAATCAAGTGCTTAGTCATAGCGTACACACGATCGGAAATTCCGCTTTCCAACAAAATGTTGGCTCAAACTTGTGTTGCATACACACGGTCACACAAAATTCCGACCGTCAAGAACGCGTGACGTACAACGCTACAGAGAGCTGAGAAAAATTAAGTTCAATGATTCCAAGCAAGCGTGTTTTTTTGCATGTCAGAATTGCATACAGACGATCAGAATTTACGACAAGAACTTTTCTTGTCGAAAAAACTGAGAACCAACTCTCAAATTTTTGCTGTCGGAAATTCCGACAGAAAAAATCCGATGGAGCCTACACACGGTCGGAATTTCCAACCAAAAGCTCACATCAAACTTTTCATGTCAGAAATTCCGACATATGCGGCATTACAGGTTTTCTCCTAAGATTGTTCTGTATTTGGCTCCATCCATCTTCCCATCAACTCTGACCAGCTTCCCTGTCCCTGCGGAAGAAAAGCATCCACACAACATGATGCTGCCACCACCACGTTTCACGGTGAGGACATGTTTGCTGTGTCCCCCACATGGCTTCTCGCAAACTGCAAACAGGACTTCTTATGTCTTTCTTTCAACAATGGTTTTCTTCTTGTCACTCTTCCATAAAGGGCAAATTTGTGGAGAGCACAACTAATAGTTGTCCTGTGGACAGATTCTCCCCCCTGAGCTGTGGATCTCTGCAGCTCCTCCAGAGTTACCATGGGCCTCTTGGCTGCTTCTCTGATGAATGCTCTCCTTGCCCGGCCTGTCAGTTTAGGTGGACAGCCATATCTTGGTAGGTTTGCAGTTGTGCCATACTCTTCATTTTTTGGATGATGGATTGAACAGAGCTCCATGAGATGTTCAAAGCTTGGGATATTTATTATATAACCTAAACTTGCTTTAAACTTCACAACTTTGTCCCTGACCTGCCTGGTGTGTTCCTTGGCCTTCATGATGCTGTTTGTTAATTAAGGTTCTCTAACAAACCTCCGAGGGCTTCACGGAAAAGCTGTATTTATACAGAGATTAAATTACACACAGGTGGACTCTATTTACTGATTAGGTGACTTCTGAAGGGAAATTGGTTCCACTAGATTTTAGTTAGGGGTATCAGAGTAAAGGGGGCTGAATACAAATGCACACCACACTTTTCGCATATTTATTTGTAAAAAAAAAAAAAAAAATTGAAGACCATTTATCATTTTCCTTCAAATTTTGTGCCACTTTGTGTTGGTCTATCACATATAACCAAAAACGTAAATGTAATTTATTGGGTTTCTAACATGAGAAATGTGGAATATTTCAAGGGGTATGAATACTTTTTCAAGGCACTGTAAACTCTCAGATACTATGGCCCAGATTCTCAAAGGACTTACGACGGCGTAGCGCCATGTACGCCGTCGTAAGTCCGAATGAGAGCCGTCATATCTATGCGGCTGATTCTTAGAATCAGTTACGCATTAATTCGGCTAAGATACGAGCGGCGTAAGTCTCTTACACCGTCGTATCTTAGGGTGCATATTTACGCTGGCCGCTAGGTAGCGCTTCCGTAGATTTCCGCATCAAATATGCTAATGAGCTAGATACGCCGATTCACGAACGTACGTGCGACCGGCGTAGCAACATACGTCGTTTACGTAAGACATACGTCGGCGTAAAGTTACCCCTCACAAAGCAGGGGTAAGTCATGTTAGGTATGAACGTCGGAAACAGCGTCGTGTTTTACATCGTTTGCGTAAGTTGTCCGTGAATGGGGCTGGACATAAGTTACGTTCACGTCGACTAGGCATTGAGCGGGCGTAATTTAATTTGAAAATTCAACGTGATACTGAGCATGTGCCGTTCGAAAAAAGCGTCATTTACGTGGGGTCATGATTAGTTTACATAAAACACGCCCCCTTGTTCCCCATTTGATTTAGGCGCGCTTACGCCGGCACATTTACGCTACGCCACCGTAACTTTAGACGCAAGTGCTTTATGAATACAGCACTTGCCTCTCTAAGTTGCGGCGGCGTAGCATAACTACGATACGCTACGCCCGCCATCATTTACGCCGCTGACTGTGAATCTGGGCCCTATATTTCCCATCTGCGGGCTTCTTACTGCTGATATACTGAATAGCTTAATATACTGTTTTGTTTATCATTGCCAATATTCATCTACGCTGGTTTAGTATCAGACTTTACCTAGCCTTGTCTTAAAATAAAACATGGCGTGATCTCCAGAATCTGCCCAATATGAAGGGCCTACAAATCCATCTTCTCCTTATATGTCTCATAAAGCCTCTAAATATTTTATCCACTTCTGATATAAGTAATTATCAGCCTTCATCCCCATCAACCACAGAAGTGACACAGAGCAGAGCACTCTGAATTATTAATATCGCCGCTGTTTACAAACTTGACCAGATCACATGATGGCGACTAGACGGCAGAGACGTGTTTTAAACAATCAGCCTCTGATTCCATATAAATCTGTTCGGTTGCTTGTGGATTAACATAAACCGTCTTTATAGTAAACATCACCCTCGTGCTGTAATACTCCAGCTCCTTTCTGGATAGAACAGGCAAGGATAGAGCTTGTGCACGCAGTCGTATGAGACTTAGGCCCCTTTCACATTGAGGCGTTTTTCATGCGGCACAGCGCTAAAAATAGCGCTGCTATACCGCATGAAAAATCATGCCCTGTAGTGTTCAATGTGAAAGCCCGAAGGCTTTCACACGCTAGCAGGAGCGCTCCAAAAGTCCTGCTAGCCGCATCTTTACTGCGGTATAGGAGCGGTGTGTTCACCGCTCCTATACCGCACCTTCCCATTGAAATCAATGGGAAACCGCGGTAATACCGCCCGCAACGCGGGCGGTATTAACTCTTTTTCGGCCGCTAGCGGGGGTTAAAACCTCACCGCTAGCGCCCGAATATCGCGGTAAATACGACGGTATAGCAGCCCTACAAATAGCGCGGCTATACCGTCACCGCGGCTCCACGCCTCAATGTGAAAGAGGTCTTAGGGTGACCACATTTCCAAACTACCATTCAGGGACACCCTCCCTTCCCAAAAATCAGCTTGTGCTGTAACGAATCATAGCACAGTGATTGGACACACGAGGCGGGATTTATGATTTCTCCAATCACAAGTAGAGGGCGGGGATTGTGCTCCTCCAGGCATTCCCGGCCAGGACAAGTACTGTCAGTGAGTAAAGCGGTGATGGGGTGGCCTTTTTTGGGGGCATCAGATTGGGGTGGGAGGGGTGGCTGTGTCCGTTTCATTTTGGGACACTGTATTGTCCTGGAATGAAGGTGCCCGGGACAGACCTGCAAAATGTGGGACTGTCCCGGACAATCCGGGACAAGTGGTCACAGTGGCGTAGCGTGGGATGTCAGCGTCTGGGTTGAGGCAAGTAATTTGCGCCCCCTTGACCCATGGACTTGCCTATTTTCAGCTAGCTCCAGTCTGATCACATGATCCACTGTGTGAGACAGCGGTGGCTGTAGGGAAGAGGAGAGCATGCTTGATAATGACTGGTAATGTCTGGAGTGGTGACATCATGCATATGTTCCTATGTCCCATCTGTTGTTGGTGCTCCCTCCTATCCACACTCGTGACAGCGCCCCTCTAAATTTTGCGCCCGGGCGGTGTCACCCCTTGCACCCCCCACGCTACGCCACTGCGTGGTCACCCTAATGAGACTATGGCTGGCAGCAAGATCCTTCATAAAAAGTGCCCTGTACGCTCTAAAGCCCAGTTCATACTGAGATTAAAAACAAGTGTTTACGCGTTTGAACAAACCTGTTGAGCATGGGAGCCTCTGCGACATTGTTTGTCACACCTCTATGCTTCCCTGACTGCATTGGGAGCACCACAGGACCTTTCTTTTCTACAATCATGGGAAAGAGATCTAAAAACAGAACTCCCACCCGGAAGGGGAAATTCCAATTTAAGGCCTCCTTGCCTGCTTCTCTATGACTTTTAGAAGGTTTTTTTTGGGAGGGGGGGGGGGGGTTGGAAGTGGGCAACTAGTTTCGACAGGCACCCGCTCTCACTTCCGCTCTGATTGCCCCCCTCCCTCCCCGCAGACTTTTGGCACACATCACAGGTCCCAGAAGACTGCAAGGTCAATCACAATGCACAGTGTGGAGGGCCCCCGGCGCGGAGGGCAAACTGTCACAGTCGGGTGCCCACAGTTAAGATGCCGGCACCATCGACCAAAGACGGTCCCCGTCACCCCCCCCCCCCCCCCCCCCCCCCCGCTATACACTGTACCCATATGACATTTTTTTGAGACAGAGCTTACTCTTGGTGGTATTTAATCACCACTGTTTTTTTTTTTATGTTTTGCTAAACAAACGAAATTTAGTCTCTGTTATAAGATTTTGCAAATACGTAATTTTTCTCCTTGGCTGATGTGCGCTGATGAGGCAGCACTGATAGTCTGCTCTGATAGAGTGCACCGATGGCCACTGCGCATTGCAGTTGAATGGGTCAGTGCTCTGGCTGATTAAATTTACAGTCCATAACAAGTACAATCCGGCAACTCGACAGCTTCTCCATAGAAAACTTTATTTGAGCATCACAGCAATAACATCACCAAAATTCTGACGCGTTTCGGCCTAAGCCGTCATCATAGCAATGATGAAGGCTTAGGCTGAAATTTGTCAGTTTGGATGATGATACTACTATGATACAAACAAATATGTATATGTATATATATATATATATATATATATATATATATATATATATATATATATATATATATATATATATATATATATATATAAATATTATGTATTTTATTGAGTATATAAAATTACTGTGTGTGTATATATATATATATATATATATATATATATATATATATATATATATATATATTAAATGTATTCAATTCAGTGATTATTCAATTCCATTTAAATGTAGGATGAGCGTGCTTGGTTATGTCCCTTCTAATGTGGGGGCTGGTATTATAAGCAGTTTGGTCACTTGTCTGCATTAACATTTTACGTATCTAAAAGGTGTCGATCTTTATCCATTTAAAATTGAACCATCGTTTCTAGGCAACCGTACAAACCTAAAAAAAAAAGTGGTTTACGGGGATAAATAGAATCTGTAAACATAATGGACAAACAGTGCTAAGATGACAAGCTCATTGATTCTTTTCAATGGTGTAGGCTAGATGAATAAATACAAAGGCTTTCCATTTACTTGTTGGTGTTCAAAGGGTCATTTTGCCGAGATTACTTCACCCCCCCTTCGCTGGGAAGTTGATTGGCTAGGTTCGACGGATTGATAGCGGCGCAGCCACTGGCTGGCGCTGCTGTCAATCACATCCAATGAGGCGACACACCGGGGGGCAGGGCCGAGTGATACAGTTGGCTGCTATGGCCGCCGCTGTATCATGGGAGCGCGCTCGCAAGAGCTTTCCACCATGTGAGGGAGCTTGCATGAAGGTAGAAAGCTCTTGCGAGGAGGAGCCGAGACAGCTGCCGAGTCACCCCAGAAGACCGGGTTCGAGGACACCCTGTGCAAAACGAGCTGCACAGTGGAGGTAAGTATAAAATGTTTGTTATTTTACCAAAAAAAAAAAATTTGACTTTAGTGTTCCTTTAAGTACTCACCTATACTGAGTACCGATACTTTGCGGTGCGATTTGCATCAGTACAAAAAAAAAATTGTGCAAATTGCACTGCAAAGAATCGTATGCAATTTGAACAGGAATGCAGTGTGATTCCGGTCTGAAGTGCATGTGATTTCCCCCCCCCCCCACTGCAACTGTGTGTGTATAAAAAGGAAAAGCGCCATCTAGTGGGCAGTTTAAAAATGTTAGCACTCACAGTACGTATGGCCACATGCAAAATAATCCATATAGGTGTCCCGGTCCGCCGATGGTAGCAAATCAGGGCTGGAGACGTCTGTACCCTGTGGGTAGAGGGTGGAAGTGATGTCAGCTTGGGGGCAGACCGCCTCTACATCTCCTTCAGCCCTGTGAGCACCTCCAGCCGCCCGTGCATGCAGGCTCTATGTACTGTGAGTTCTAACTTTTTTAAACTGCCCACTAGATGGCGCTTTAATCCCTTTCCATACACACACACACTGGAACGGTGGGGGGAATCGCATGCGATTCAGACAGGAAACACACCCCATTCCTGTTGAAATCTCATTAGATTCTTTGCAGTGCGATTTGCGCCCATTTATTTTGTATTGACGCAAATCGCACTGCAAAGTATCAGTTTGGGTGAGTACTGATACTCGTGCAAATGCTTGGTATCGGCACCAGTGCATCCCTACTTATAATGTCGCACCTTTACCGCTTATGGATTATTTAATTTATTACTTTTTTGTATTCTCTCCCTGTCAGAGCAAAAGTGTCAGTCTGAGTGTCGGGCTGTAAGAGCCCCACAGTGTGCGTCCTCTCTCTCTTGCCTGAGGTCAGTGCCGATAGCAGACTCTCTCACTAAATGGTTGTGGAGTCAGGAATGCAAGAAAGAAAACCAACAGCTTTGTTAATTGGCAGCTCAGGCCTCCTCTAGCAGTCTGGATAGAGTGTCAGTTAGCCCTGAGGTCAGGAAGGGAGCAGATTTCATGGTCAGCCTCATAGCCTGACACCGGGCTGGCATGTCCTGACAGGGAGAGAATACAAGTAAATAATAGCACACACCTCCTAAGAGGGAAAGCTGCACTATTATTAAATATTATTACCAGCTTAAAGCGAAAACGTGCTTTGCCCAACCTGAGAGAAGCTACAGGGTCACTTACAGGGTCATTGTTACTTAGTTTGCTTACTCAGAGAAGAGGACTCTCTCCCATCCCAATACGAGAGCTTTGAGCCAATCACCAAGCATTGGTGATGTCATGTGGGATAAAGGAGAGTGAGCTACATTCTTCCAACACCAGGGGTGTATATCTTCCAACACCAGGGGTGTATGTCTTCCAACACCAGGGGTGTATGTCTTCCAACACCAGGGGGGTATGTCTTTCAACACCAGGGGGGTATGTCTTCCAACACCCAGGGGTAAGGTCTTCCAACACCCAGGGGTAAGGTCTTCCAACACCCAGGGGTAAGGTCTTCCAACACCCAGGGGTAAGGTCTTCCAACACCCAGGGGTAAGGTCTCCCAACACCCAGGGGCGTGTCTCCCAACACCCAGGGGCGTGTCTTGCAGCACCCAGGGGGATATCTCTATGCTCTAAGTGGGGGAATGAAGGAAAGTATGGGCGGCTGGGAAGAGGGCCAGTAAACTGAACTTGTTCCAAATGTCCATTCCTAACTGGTTCCATGGTGGTGTATGATTTCCTTTAAGATGGCTTTACACATTATGATTTTACAATCTTTAGCTCTTCCGAGAACTATGCAGAGTCAAGGCCTACCTTATGGGATGCAGATAGGTTGCAATATCACATAGTTTTGACAGGTCTAAATGAGATTGTACAGTCAGTTTGTAATGTGTATGATGCCTGTGTTTTCAGTAGGTTTTCAGCAGGTTTTGAAGTCCTATGGACCAGCTGTCACATACCCTTGACTTAAACGGGTGTTCTTGGGGCAGGGGATGGAGGACGTCCTTGAAACCATGGATGAGCTTGAGTTTAGTGTTGGTTCAGCTTGTGATTGGTTCAAAGGAACCTGGAAGGAAGTTGTCAGGCCAATCATTTTCGGCTGAGGCATTCCCCAACCTGTAGCTACATGCACATAGACAGAGATGCTTGTTGTGACATCATTGACCAGCAGATTGGGTAGAGTAATATGGCCTTGTGGTCAACGATGTCACCAGCACTCCCAGACCTTTGCAGAGCGGGGAATGCCTCGGCCACATTTGACTGGCCAGGCACTGACAGCTTCCTTCTGGGTTCAGCCAAACATGGGTTAAGACTGAACCAAAGCCAAACCCAAACTCACCACTACTTAAAACCTATTGTTCCTCCAGAATAAAAGCATTGCTGAGTGAGTCTGTACACAAATATGCATGACCATAGGGAATTGTTCCTTGTAATCACATTTCCCTTCGTATTTCTTACAGGCAGTCGGAGTAGAGCATCATGGGAGGGGCGGTTGTGGACGACAATCCAAGTACGGTAAAGGCCCCCGATGGCGGCTGGAGCTGGGCTGTGCTCTTCGGATGTTTTGTCGTCACCGGGTTCTCCTACGCCTTCCCCAAGGCAGTCAGTGTCTTTTTTAAGGAACTTATCAGAGAATTTGGGATCGGATACAGTGACACAGCCTGGATTTCTTCCATCTTACTCGCTATGTTATATGGAACAGGTGAGTGCTTATCAGACACATCTAACCATTTATATATCAAGTGTTGCATCAGGCTTACACGAAATGCGTTGGTAAAATATAAACCAAACCCCAAGAACGACTTCTTGTTATTGTTAAAGAAGACCTCTGGTTAAATAGAAAAGTATAGCTGTGGGAGGAGGATAAAAATAATCAGTAACTATGTGGATCAAATTCACTTTTCCTTGCAATGGTTGACCAGCCCGCCCAAAACTGAAATAAAGGAGGCGTAAACCCTAAAGCTGACTGTTTTACTTGTAGATTTTGAACTAGAAAGTGCACACAAAATGTGTGTTTAACGATGGTCTCCTGATATATGTAATGTCATTAAATATACGCTACCTATAAAAACATTTAAAAAAAAAAAATATATATATATACGCTACTTATTCGTATAAAAGATTTATTTTTTTATTATTATTATAAAGAGAATATAAAAGAGGACATAACATCCATTGGGTAACAAATCTACCATCAGATCTGATTTTATATATGTGGGTTTAAGTCAGATTGCAAGTAGAGCTTGCCTACATGTTTCGTGGTATAAACCGCTTCTTCAGGGCTACAACCTCATAATCTGACTAGGCATACCTTTATAACATACAATGCCACGGTGGTCACTTTAAAGTCCTCACAACAGGAGCAGAAAATAATTTCTGGTCCACACAAAGAGTCCAAAGAGACAGAGATAGGCACACATGGTGGTAGCAAATGCAATAGATTGGATGTCAAGGTGGAACGAACAACATCCATTCCTCTCGCTTTGTGCCCTATGTGATCGGTCGCATCATTACCGAGCCCGGCAAAGGTAATCCAGCGGCTCCTTAACTGCTCTGATTCATTTTACTAAAAAGAGAATCATCGGCCCTAAAAAATGATACCGGGATCATCTGGTATAACCTCTTAAGCCGTTTATAAACAACCTAAGGTTTGGAAGTGGTAAAAAAAAGTGAAAACTATTTTAATTAAAAAAAAAAAAGCCACTGTGCCATGCAGGTCTCCTGCAGACCTGTCAGTGTATCTGTGGGGTCGATGGGTCTATTAGACCCCTGATCTCTCCTCTGGACACCAATGCAGCTGATCAGACACAGATCGGTCTGATCGGTTGCTTCACTGGCCAGTAAATGTCCAGTAAACACAGAAGTGACGAAATCCTTCTCCCTTCCGGTTTCTGACATCACCCAGTGGGACAAACAACATTAGTTCCTCTCGCTTTGCGCCCGATGTCGCCGCTCGCATCATTACCGAGCTCGGCAAAGCTAATCCAGTGGCTTCTTAACCGCCCTGATTACTTTTACTAAAAAAAGCGAATCACTGGCCCTAAAAAAAAATGATACCGGGATCATGACTGTAGCTCATCCTGGTATAACCTCTTAAACCTCAATCCGTTTATAAACAACCTAAGGATGGGATGTGGTAAAAAAAAAAAGGTGAAAAAAAGATTTTAATTTTTTATTTTTCTCAAAATAGTTTTTTCACTTTTTTTTTTTTTTACCATTTATTGCATCTCATTGCTGAAGATTTTCGCATTCCCTGCAACCTCTTTCTGTCTACATGTGCTCTGGCGATGGCAGCATGGCATTTGCCTTGGTGGTCAAGGTGACAGCAGTTGACCTTGCTGTGTAACGTGTGTTGAAATGCACACTTGTAGTCTCCATCAGAAGCCTATATGATAGGGTTACTAAGCATGGGCACAATTTAGAGAAGGGAACAGAACGTTGCCATCCCATAACATTAAATGCCTTAGCAAGGATCTTCATGGCAAGGATCATAAAAGCTGCAGGTCTCAAGATATGGAAAATTAAAGTAAAGCCTATTTATTTATTAAATAATTAAAACCCTTCTGTAGAAAGGCATCTCAGTGTGCATACAGGCAGGGGTGTATTTAGGTTTTGTGCTGCCCTAGGCCTGAGTAAACTCGTGCACCCCCCTAATTTAAATATGACCCACCCCTTCCTGTCAAGGCCACACCCTTTGCGGTTTAAGACCCACCCACCCTGAAATTTTCAAGTGGGGACACTAGTTCTGATGGCCTGGGGGGGGGGGATGGATTCCCTTAATTTGCATAGATTTCCTCTCACTTCCTGTTTGGCTATGGGACAGGAAGTGAAGGGAAATCTCTGCAATGGGACAGGGATGGTAAAAAATTAGAAGCGAGGGCCCCCCCCCCCCCCCACAGTTGCAGAATGCCAACCGCCCACATACTGGAAGTAGTGCGGCCGATTTATGGGGGTGCTAAACTAATTTTCCTAACAGTGTAGCGCAAGCCGGCGGGGACACTGTCGGTGCTGCCCCCCTGCAAAGTGCTGCCCTAGGCCTGGGCCTTGTTGGCCTAGGCCAGGATACAGCAGGTGCAACATCGGCACCTCTATTAGCTTACTATATGTGCGCACATTCAGTCTCTCTGCTATAGACAAAATACCTCCCGCCACCTGACGCCATGGCTGTGCTCTCTGCACAGGCTATGTACAGCGCAATGATGATGTCACTGGAGATTTACAAAGTAATATCTAGGTTCTAAAAGGCATTTGGTGCTCACAAAGGGGATTCATATCTTTTGTGGCTCTTCAGGAATATATTTAAAGAAGAGTTCTTTTACCTAGAGTTCAGCTTCGAATAGGAACGCCAGCCTCTCCTCACCCCCTCCTGAAGTCCCACTCTTTCCGATAATTTTTTATTTTTTTTTAATCCCTTTCACCTACAATTTTTTTTTTCCGTTGTCTTACTGGGCGATTACATCACCAGGACTCCCCCCCCCCCCCCCCCACACACACATCTTCCGGTGGCAACAGTGAGCGGGTATTCCTCCAGGACTGAGTGGCGATAACGTGTAAACATCGCTCAGTCCTGTAGTGCTGTTGGCCCCACCTGCCTGGTGATATGCCCCCTAAGGGGGGTGTATACACAACAATCTGGACTCTGCTTTGAAGAGCACTGCTAGACCAAGAAGGAAATCAAGAACCGTGCCGGAGTGTGGGAGAGAAAATCGGACACTGCCTTTTTTTTTTTTTTAAAGAGGGGGGAAGAGAAAACAAAAATAGAAAGTACCACTTTAAAATGCAATGTGCTCCCTGCACAGCAACCGGGCCTTCATAAACAATTCTCAGCTAAAGATAGGCAGCTGGCGGGACCCATTCCCAATCATGTGACCACTGTGACAGCCAATCACAGTGGTCATGTGATCGGCTGATTCTTCCCGCCACCGATGTAAACACTTTATTAAAGGGACGCCAGGGCTGGGAGGTAAGGGGTTAAGTAACAAGCGGGCAGCCTTTTCCGCCTTGATAGTAGCGGGTCCTGGTGCTGAGCCCTGTGTGCCATCCCCATATCTTGTAGAGGATGAGGACAGCGTAATCCCCGTCTGGCGTAAATCCCAGCAGCCGGCTGGATACAGATTGATCGTACAGGAGGTCACCAAATCTAAAAGACAGCTGGAGCCGCCGTCTGCCTCGCTAGACGTGTCATTTACGGAGAACGTTCCCTTCTTTTGTCTTGGCAATTCTAAGAAATGTTGCCTAATATTTTTATAAAATAAAAGGATAAATGGATCATTGTCACACTTTTGGGCTGCAGTGTACTAAAGAGACATTCGCTTTGTATTAAAAAAGCAAGTTTTTGCAGACGAACGGCCATTTTTTCCGAATGGGCATTTACAATGGGATTAATGCGCCACAGTTGCAAGTCAAGCGTTTGGATCGCGGTTGCAGGGCGGCATGTCGTCTTGATTGGCCAAGATTGAGAGGTGGCCCCGCGTGTCATCTTGGCATTCAGTGTTAAAATGTTACTAAACCCACAACAGTAAAATCAGTCTGTATATGCAGTAAAGCATGCTTGTTATACTCACTATGGAACCTAAGGGGTTTATCCTCCATATTGTGTAAAAAGGCTGTTTGATCCTGTCTTCTCTGATTCTTCCCTTCTTCCAGAGTCCCCAACCCATCTCCTGATAGAACAGAGGCTAAGGGACAAGTTGCACATGCTCAGTTTCAGTGGCGGCTGGTGTTTTTTTTTTTACCACAGCCCAGCCACCCTCCGGGTGGCTGGGCTGTGGCACCTCCTCCGCCCGCTGCTGTCCGGGGCACTTGCCCCATCTCAATGTCGGGTGGTGGGCAGCTGGCAGCGGCTCCTGCATCCTATTCCCCATCACGGCAGCTTCCGCCGTCTGTCTCCTCCCCTCCACTTAGGCGTCCAATAGGATCGCCTGTCCTTTCAGCCAATCAGGTGACGGAATATTCATTCGCTATTGTAACACAACTGGGTGGGCTCATTTGCATTCCCTGCGCCTCGAGCCCACCCAATTTTGAAGTCTATTAAAGCCCCTGGCTCTAATTAGGTGCTTCAAACCCCCCGCCCCCGTTGGAATTTATGCATCCGGCATCCTGCACAGGGGCCGGACTGCTCTGTTTGGTGTGTATTGCTAGAGAGTTTTCTTTTTTGGAAGTGTGCATGTGATCAGCACAGGACCCATCAGCACTGTCCAGGCAGAAGGAAAGGGGTCCTGCAGACTCATCGGACAATCAGGGGAGAATGAAAACTCCTCCTACAAGCTTTAACCAGACACTGATAGACGTCACACGACTGCTATATACTGCTCATGAGAAAGGGAATTTAGCAGTTTATATTTACTAAAATAATTGCATTTCCATGTTCTGTGTACTGTGGATGACCAGATATAGTGAATGCAGAGTCCTGGGTTTAGTAACACTTTAAAGTATTCTATGCGTTTAGGTAAAAAACCTTCTGGGAGGAGCCATCCTCTTTTATATACTTGAGCCCCATCTCCATCTAGCGTTCTGCATGAGAGCCACGGCTCTCCTGGTCGCTCTTTCCTCCCTGACTCATATAGCAGCGGGAGCTATTGGCTCCTGCTGCTGTCAATCACAGCCAGTAGGCCAAAGAGAAGAGCGCAGGGGCAGGGCTTTGGATACACAGAGCGTGGCTCGGGAGCAAGAGGCTTGCTATTGGGAGCACTTGGCAGTTTGGGAAGAGCCAGGACCGCCGCCGGGGGGGGCTGGGGGACCAAAAAAGATGAGAATAGGGGCTGCTCTGTGCAAAACCATTGCACAGAGCAGGTAAGTATAACATGTTTAATAAAAAAAAAAAAAAAAATCACTTTAAGAGTGGCACAAAGATATATAAATTTAGAAATTTGCTCTGTGTATAATTTTATGGTGCTGCCACTATATAGACTTATCAGAAGACCATTGCAGTTAATATTCTATTGATGCAGCAGGGCCAATCTCCGTTGGAGACGAACGGACTCTCGCCTCCTGTACAGATAAATCATTCTCGTGTATACTAAAGCCCATAACCCCCTGATGACGTCTTTTCAAACAAAACGCATAGGGCGGAGCTTTAGGTGCTTGCGTAATCACGTTACCAGTGTCCTTGCAAACACAGGGACAAGAAATATTGTTAGCTGAGCCGCGGTTTTACTGCCCCTCATCTGCCCACCTGAATGGTAACCTTACAGCCTGACAGGACTGTACAAAGTATTGCGGTCATGGCATTTTTGACTCTGGCTGCAGCGTTTGACAGGTGGCACCGCCTGTCAGCCACTGCTCTGCCTGCCACCCTCTAAAACATTATTGTAATTGTCACACGGGGTCTATTTTATGAAACATTTGTTACACAAATGTCAAAAGCATTCATGCAAGTTGGACGAAATGATCCCATATTTTTTGTAAGATACCGTATTTATCTTCATATAACGCGCCCCGGCGTATAGCGCGCACCCCCAACCTGGAAGGAAAATTCCTGGAAAAAAAAGATATACTTACAGTTTGGATGCCCCTCGTCGGTGTCTTGCCCGGCGTCCATCGGCGGCCTTGTCCGGTGTCTCTCTGCGGCCATCGTGGTGTCCTCCCCGATGTGTTTTTCAGCCGATCCCCGCTTCCCGTGCTGTGTTTGAACGACTCCGCCAACATATACCGAGCGCAGTACACTCGGGAATACTCGGGCAGGATCGGCGGAAAGCGAGTATCGGCGTATATCGCGCACCCACGATTTTGCCCTGATTTTAAGGGCAAAAAAGTGAGCGGTATACGCCGATAAATAAGGTACTGATGCCTGTATCATCCGCTCCATCTAGTGGCCAAAATACGGTATAGCTTGCTCATCGAGGGATTTCCGAAAAATATGCAGAGTTTTGGTCCCAAGGTGGAGTTGACAATACAGACATTCATCTCTTTGGGAAAAATAAGGGACATTTGTATTTTGTACGATTGCTTCTGACATTTGTTTCATAAATGAACCCCACAGTGATACTTCATTTATCTCTTTGTACGGCAGATTTTCCACCATAGTAGGCCTCTAACTGAGCATGTTGTTATTATTATTATTATTATTATTATCACACCTCCCAACTTTTTGAGATTGAAATGAGGAACACCTATCAGCAAAAGTATGCAGGCATAGGACACACCCCTTGCCACGCCCCCTTAAAGGAGAATTGTACAAAAAAAAAAGATTGGTTCAACCCACAAGTGCTTCTCTTTCAATTACGGGCACTGATATGGCGGCACTGATGGGCACCGATGAGATGGCACTGATGGACATCGATGAGGTAGTACTGATGTGCACCGATGAGGTGGCACTGATGGGCACTGATTGGCGGCCCTGGTATGCGGCACTGATGGGCACTCATAGGCGGCACTGATGGGCACTCATAGACGGCACTGATGGGCACTCATGGGCGGCACTGATGGGCACTCATATGCGGCACTGGGCACTCATAGGCGGCACAGATTGGCACTTATGGGTGGCACTGATGGGTACTTATGGGTGGCACAGATGGGCACTGATAGGTGGGCACTGGGCATGGATGGGCACTGTGGGATGGCACTGATGGATCCATGTTGCCAGTCAGTGCCCATTTGTTAGCACTGATTGGCATCTTTTCTTTTTTTTATTGCCCCTTTTTTTTTTTGCCCTTCCCTGGTGGTCCAGGGTGGGCTTCCCTGGTGGTCCAGTGTGGCGATCCGAGGGGGAGCTGCACTGATAAACAATCAGCGCAAACCCCCCCCTGTCAGAAGAGCCGCCGATCGGCTCTCCTCTACTCGCGTCTGTCAGACGCGAGTGAGGAAGAGCCATCAACGGCTCTTCCTGTTTACATCGTGATCAGCCGTGATTGGACACGGCTGATCACGTGGTAAAGGGCCTCCGCCGGAGGCTCTTTACCGAGATCGAAGATGCAGGGTGTCAGGTTGACACCCCGCATCACCGATCGCCGCGCTGCTCGCCCCCACGGGCATGAAATCCTGCAGGATGTCAATAGACGTCCAGTCAGGATTTCAGAACCACTTCCCGGACGTTATTCTGTTATTGACCGGGCAGGAAGTGGTTAAACACCACGTCCTATCTGAGTCTTGTTGCTGACCATGTCCATCCCTTTATGACTACAGTGTCCCCATCTTCTGATGGCTCCTCCCAGCAGGATAATGTCACCATGTCACAAAGCTCCAATCATCTCACCACTGGACAATGAGGTCACAGCACTCCAATGGTCTCCACACTCCCCACATCTCATCCAATAGAAACCCTTTGGGATGTGATGGAAGATTCACATCATGGATGTGCAGCCGACAAATCTGCAACAACTGTGTGATATGTCACTATGTAGCAAAATCTCTGAGGAATGTTTCCAACACCTTGTTGTATCTTTTCCATGAAGAATGAAGGCAAAAGGGGGTCCAACCCGGGACTAGCAAGGTGTACCTAATAAAGTGGCCGGTGACTGTATATTCTGATTATACTGCAAATGTTTGATCAGCTGAAACTGCAATTTGATAAAGCTTTTACAGAGAATGCAAATCTTCCATTCACACTTTTTTTTGTAGCACCTTTATAATGTAAATTTAAAACGACATCCCAGCATGCAATTCACTTGGGTTGTTTTGTTTTCTCTGAAGCCTCCATTGTACCAGAAATCTCCTAATAACAGTGTGTGACTATGGTGAGTGTATCCTCTGGAGCCGCTTATCCGGAGAGTATAAATCGGCTCCTCTCTAGTAATCCATCAGCACCGGGATTAACCTGTTCATGGAAAGCCGGACACTCAGTCTGTCGGGCTCACGGTTACCAGACTTCTCTATCAACAGCCGTATTGTCTGTGGATTTTTCCTGAGTGCTTGTAAACCCTGAAGTTCTGTGTTTCTAAATGTAAAATAATCCCTTGTGAGGAGTACAACATTGGGGGTACGGTGTTGGCCGGCACTACAGGAAATAGATTTGGGGGTTTCCCTTTTTCAGAAAATTGCAAAATGAGCAAGTTCACACTATAGAGGGATGTGCTTTGTTCATATTTCATGTCTGAGGTATACAACTATAGTGAAACCTCGGATTGCGTTTCGCAATACGAGTATTTTTTTAAAAATCCTGACTCGGTTTGCGAGTGTTGTCTCGCAGAATTCAAGCCACAGCTGTGTGCAGTACCGCATTTGTCCAGAGGTGCGGGGGCGCCAGAGTCGAGCAGAGCTGTTCGGAAATACAGTAAAACCTTGGTTTGCGAGCATAATTCGTTCCACAAACATGCTTGTAATCCAAAGCACTTGTATATCAAAGCATTTTTTTTTTACAGGGTATAAAAGAAAAGAGGCGCCTCTAAGTGTAGCAATAAGTTGCTAAATGTTGTACCTTCATTAAATTGTGAAAGTGAATTGGATGCGGGGAAAGCCGCTACCAGTTCGCAATTGTGTGAACCCAGCCTAAATTTCAGTTGCATTTACATGACCTTCAGTCATTTTTTTTTCAACTTTACATCTATTAAATCTTCTGCCCTTATTGTTTTAACTTTGGATAGTAAAAAATGTTTTGTCCTTGAAGAGGAGGGTTGTGTCCTTGAAGAGGAGGGGTGTGTCCTTGAAGAGGAGGGACGTGTCCTTAAAGAGTAGGAGGGCGTGTCCCTAAACAGGAGGGGCGTGTCCCTAAACAGGAGGGGGGAGTGTCCCTAAACAGGAGGGGGGAGTGTCCCTAAACAGGAGGAGGACGTGTCCCTAAACAGGAGGAGGGCGTGTCCCTAAACAGGAGGAGGGCGTGTCCCTAAACAGGAGGAGGGCGTGTCCCTAAACAGGAGGAGGGCGTGTCCCTAAACAGGAGGAGGGCGTGTCCCTAAACAGGAGGAGGGCGTGTCCCTAAACAGGTGGAGGAAGGCACACTGAGGCTGTTGTGAGCTGCACTCTGCATATCTCAGGACTATTTCCAGGAGCCCTTTGTCGGTATACAATAGGGAGTTTTTATGGGCTCAATTTAAGGCTGCTGTGTTACTAACATGGGATGAAGAAGGGAAGGCCACAAAAAAACACGGGTTTATTTACTATTTACTCGCTTCTAATTGGACAAGCTGACGTTAGAAGCTTCTATGCAGAAGTGAGCCTGATTTTGCACTCTCCAGCGAGAGTAAATAAACCCCCCAGTGCAGGGCAGGACTTAGGGTGGTGGGGGCCCCTGGGCTTGAGTCACTTTCGGGCCCTACCTTCTATACATTACGAAAAATGTGTGTGGTTCATGCAAAATAATGGGCGTGGCTCGGAAGGGTGTGTGGTTAGAGTCTGAGATGAATGAGGGATGGAGGGAGAAAGAAAGAGGGAGAGAAAGAGAGAAAGAAAGAAGAGAAAGAGGGAGAGAGAAAGAGGGAGAGAGAAAGAGAGATGGAGGGACAGCAGGCACAGAGCGTGCCGTGACTCAGTGGATGGGAAGCGCATGCGCTGAAGAAATAATCAAAGAAAAAAGTACGGAGACTTTAACATGCAGGGGCCCCCTATTGGACAGGGCCCCCTATTGGACGGGGCCCATGGGCTTGAGCCCAGTCAAGCCCAATCGTAAGTCCGGCCCTGCCCCAGTGTGATGATGGATTCAGGGCTGTCTTAATGAGAGGGCACACCTGGGTACTGCCCAGGGGCCCCAGCTGCATGGATGGCCCCTGCACTTTCCCCGAAGCAGCTAGTCCTTGAGCCCACGCTGCCCGAAATTGGGGGCCCCATGATGGCACTGAGAGTGATAGATACACAGGGGGGGCAGTCTGCCTCCTACCTACTTGATGTCTGTTTAACTGCACTGTCATCATTGTAGGGGCCCCAGAGTATTACTTTGCCCAGGGGCCCATGATGCTATTAAGATGGCCCTGGATGGATTCTATAATGGGGGATAATGGCGGTCAGGAAGACGGGAAGCTTTAAGATCAGCCTAACCTTTGTTCCTTGTTCCTTCTCTCCCAGGTCCCATATGCAGCATCTGTGTGAACCGCTTTGGGTGTCGGCCGGTAATGATGGTTGGCGGTCTGTTTGCCTCGCTCGGGATGGTGTGTGCGTCATTCTGTACAAGTATCATCACCATATACCTCACTGCTGGAGTCATCACAGGTGAGCAACATCCAGGAACTGTCCATCACATGACCTCACTGTCCATCACATGACCTCACTGTCCATCACATGACCTCACTGTCCATCACATGACCTCACTGTCCATCACATGACCTCACTGTCCATCACATGACCTCACTGTCCATCACATGACCTCACTGTCCCATCACATGACCTCACTGTCCATCCCATGACCTCACTGTCCATCCCATGACCTCAACCTACAACCCACCTCCAGACATTGTTCTTTCAGCATTTTAAAGTTCATGTGCGTCTAAAGACAGGCGTCCCAATGCTTTTGGTAATCTAGAGTGTGTGTGTGTATGTATATGTGTATATATATATATATATATATATATATATATATATATATATATATATATATATATATATATATATATATATATATATATATATATATATATATATATATATATATATATAATATATGCACAGACCATGCCAAAGAATGTGATGACTCTTTAGAACTGTATCTGACTGGCAGATTGGAGCCCGCTGCATTTTTATAGCACTGATCGCTGTATAAATGTGAATGGTCCCAAAATAGCATCAGAAGTGTCCGATGTGTCCGCCATAATGTCGCAGTCACGATAAAAATCGCTGATCGCCGCCATTACTAATAAAAAAAAAAATAATAATAATAAAAATGCCATAAAACTATCCCCTATTTTGTAGACGTTCTAACTTTTGCGCAAGCCAATCAATAAACGCTTATTGCGATTTTGTTTTTAACCAAAAATATGTAGAAGAATACGTATCGGCCTAAACTGAGGGGAAAAAAATGTTTTTTAATATATTTTTGAGGGATATTTATTAGTAAAAAATATTGCTTTTTTTTTCAAAACTGTCGCTCTATTTTTTTTTTATAGCACAAAAAATAAAAACCGCAGAGGTGATCAAATACCACCAAAAGAAAGCTCTATTTGTGAGAAAAAAAGGACGCCAATTTTGTTTGGGAGCCACGTCGCACAACCGCGCAATTGTCTGTTAAAGTGGTGCAGTCCCGAATCACAAAAAGTGGCCCGGTCATTGGGCAGCCAAATCCTCCGGGGCTGAAGCGGTTAATACATTAATTCACTTGATATAGTGAACTTTTTTTTTTAATTTGGGGGGGGAGGGGGGGGTTTTGATAGATTTTAAATAGTTATGTCTACAGTAAATATTCTTTAAACTATTGTCAAAGTCTGCATTTAAAATCCGATGTATGCACTACTGACCATTTAAAGCAGGGGTCTCCAAACTTTTCAAACAAAGGGCCACTTTATTCGCCTTCAGACTTTAGGAGGGCCGGATTGGGGCCAGCAAGGGAAGAAAATGTCACAGGCCCGGCATCAGTGAGAACAAATATTGCCTCAGGGTTGGTGGTCAATAGGAAGAAGAGTATTCCCCCTATTAGTAGGAGGAATAGTATCCCATCATTGGTATCAGTCAATAATATAGTGCCCCATTGTTGGTGTCAATGGGAGGAATAGTGCCTCATGTCAGTGGAAGGAATTGTGCCCCAAGGGCCGGATAAAGGCTAGCAAAGGACCACATCTGGCCCTCGGGCCGCAGTTTGGAGACCACTGATTTAAAGTATATGTCAACCTCACCTTGTAAAACAATCCATTTGGCTCAAAATAGAAATGAAAGGCAAAAAAAATGTTGTATACATATAAAAAAAAAAAAAGGGGGGGGGTATTAATAATGTTTCTTATAAGTGATAACATAACCTCTCTTCTCAGCTGTATAGATGGGTCAGGGTGGAGAAACAGCAGCACACTGGTCTTCCCAGTGAAAGGCTGTGCAGGGGTAGGGGGCAGGTCAAATGTTATCATTGCAGGAGAATTGACAGCACAGAACTGACTACGCTGTGCGCTCATGTCTAGTGTGGTCAGTTTTTAATAGGAAAAGACAGAGGGATTGGCAGGAAGGGGATTTCACACAAAGGAAGCAATACAAAGAGAACAGGAGACCTTTTCATACAAGGTACATATCAGGAATATGAAATGTTGGGTTTACATATTCTTTAATATATATGTCTGCTTATTCTCTCCCCCCTCAGGTTTGGGCCTGGCTTTGAATTTCCAGCCTTCACTCATCATGTTAAACAGATACTTTGACAAACGCCGTCCACTGGCCAATGGCCTTGCTGCAGCTGGAAGCCCCGTCTTCCTCTGTTGCCTGTCCCCATTGGGGCAGATCCTCCAGCATGAGTTTGGGTGGCGCGGTGGCTTTCTTATCCTCGGGGGTCTTCTTCTGAACTGCTGTGCCTGTGGCGCACTAATGAGGCCTTTGGAACCATCAAAGGAAGAGAAAATAAAAATGAAAGAAAAAGAGAAAGAGGAGAGCAAAGATTTAAAAAAAAAACCACCAAAAAAGCTTCTGGACTTTTCAGTGTTCAAAGACCGTGGCTTCGTCATCTACACAATCGCGGCCTCCATCATGGTTTTGGGGCTTTTTGTGCCGCCCGTTTTTATGGTCAGCTATGCGAAAGACCTCGGCATAGAAGACACAAAGGCAGCGTTTCTCCTCAGCATCCTTGGATTTGTCGACATATTTGCTAGACCTACCTGTGGTATCATTGCGGGTCTCAAATGGGTGCGGCCGCGCTGCGTCTATCTCTTTGGCTTCGCCATGCTCTTTAATGGCGTTACTGATTTGATCTGCTCTATGGCCGATACCTACGGGGGCTTGGTGGTCTTCTGCATCTTCTTTGGAATCTCGTATGGGATGGTCGGTGCGCTGCAGTTTGAAGTCCTCATGACCATTGTCGGCACGCAAAGGTTCTCCAGCGCTATTGGATTGGTGCTCCTGGCAGAGGCTATAGCAGTTCTCATTGGACCTCCCTCAGCAGGTAAACATGCAATAATGTACACTGCTTTCAGTAAGACCCCCATACACACTATACAACTTTTGTTGTCTGATTTCCTTTAGATTTACCAAAACCATGTCGTGCAAGGGCCTGCCTGATTGTATAAAAAATTAAACTCTCATATTACCGTATTTATCGCGGTATAACGCGCTCCCGCGTATACCGCGCACCCCTAAAGTGGCCCCCTAACCTGTGGAAAAAAAGTTTTTTTGTACTTACAGTTTTGGTGTCTTGCGGCGTCCATTTGCGTCCTCGTCGGGTCCGGCGTCCTTCTGCGGCTTCGGGTGTCCTCTTCGGCGGGTCCGGCGTCCTTCTGCGGCGGGTCCGGTGTCCTCTTCGGCGGGTCCGGTGTCCTCTTCGGCGGGTCCGGTGTCCTCTTCGGCGGGTCCGGCGTCCTCGCGTCCTTCCCGCCACGAGTTTGAATACTGCGCCGGCATATACTGAGCGCAGTACACTCGTGAATCTTCGGGCAGGCTCGGCAACTGTCGCGCTGACGTCCTGTACGTACAGGACGTCAGTGCGAGAGGCGCCGAGACTGTCCGAAGATTCACGAGTGTACTGCGCTCGGTATATGCCGGCGCAGTATTCAAACTCGTGGCGGGAAAGCGGGTATCGGCGTATATCGCGCACCCATGATTTTGCCCTGATTTTCAGGGCAAAATAGTGCGCGGTATATGCCGATAAATACGGTATATGGTTTTGGTAAATCTAAAGGAAAAAATCTACAGAAAATTGTATAGTGTGTATCCAGCTTAAAGTGGATGTAAACCCCAAATTTTTAAATTTTTTTTGCTGTCACAATGTAGAGTATAAGATTTCCTATCACCTGTGCCCAGTCTTGCCACACAGAGTTAATCCAGCTCTGAGAAATCCTCTTTTATTGTTCAGTGACATAAAACGGACTTGCAGAGAAAAACTTTAGTCCGTTTTGCCCCCTTGCTGTGAGTGACAGGTTATTTACATATCTCATGCACTAGCCTGGAGACGGGCATTATTTTTTAATTCCCACCCCCCACTCCTTTTCTGAAGTCACGTGGTTACTTTTCTGGATTTTGACTGGATGCTAGTGATCATAGCAGAATTCTGTGTAAGGAATACACAGGAGAAAATGCATGTTGACAAGGGGAGTGTAGAGGAGGGCGGGGAGTCTACTGACATCACGGCTCCACCCACCGAGCTCCAGACAACAGACCCACCCACAGAATCTTCAGTTTTTCAGTTCTTATAACAGACAGAGGGGAGACATTTGACAGGTGAGGATACATGCAGGAGGAATCTATATCCTTATAGATCAGCACTATGGGAGGAGTTTAGAAAGGATGAGAGGGGTTTACATCCACTTTAAGCTGTGGTGGGGGGTATTTTTGTTTTTCAAATACTAAATATTAGTAGCTAGAAGTATCTACACTTACTTTTCAGAGATTGAGAACGATCGCCCTCATGAAACAACAGTTACGTAGATCAGCTTGTGCAAAGTCTAAAAAAACTAACATTTAGTATATTAACCACTTCAGCCCCGGAGGATTTGGCTGCCCAAAGACCAGAGCACTTTTTGCGATTCGGCACTGCGTCGCTTTAACTGACAATTGCGCGGTCGTGCGACGTGGCTCCCAAACAAAATTGACGTCCTTTTTTTTCCCCCACAAATAGAGCTTTCTTTTGGTGGTATTTGATCACCTCTACGGTTTTTATTTTTTGCTCTATAAACAAAAATAGAGCAACAATTTTGGGGGAAAAAAGCTATATTTTTTACTTTTTGCTATAATAAATATCACAAAAAAATATATAAAAAACAAAAATGTTCCTCAGTTTAGTCCGATACGTATTCTTCTACCTATTTTTGGTAAAAAAAAAAATCGCAATAAGCATTTATTGATTGGCGGGGAGCAAAAGTTATAGCGTCTACAAAATAGGGGATATATTTATGGCATTTTTCTTTTTTTACTAGTAATGGTGTCGATCCTTGATTTTTATCGTGACTGCGACATTATGGCGACATGTCAGACACTTTTGGCGCTATTTAAGGACCAATAACATTTATACAGCGATCAGTGCTATAAAAATGCACCGATTACTGTGTAAATGTGACTGTCAGTGAAGGCGTTAACCATTAGGGGGCTAGGAAGGGGTTAAAGGGGTTGTAAAGGTTCGTTTTTTTTACCAACAATGCCCTGGCTTAAAGGAAGCAATTTAGAAAATAAAAAACAAACCTTTACAACCCCTTTAAGTGTGTCCTAGGGAGTGATTCTAACTGTTAGGGGCGTGGCTTACTGTGACACGTCACTGATCACTGCTCCCGATGAGAGGGAGCAGACGATCAGTGTCCTGTCACTAGGCAGAACGGGGAGATGCTGGTTTACACAGGCATCCCCCGTTCTGCAGCTCCGTGACACACGATCGCGGGACACCAGTGGACATCGAGTCCGCGGGTCCCAGGGGCGCGATCACGGAGCTCGCGGCAGGAGCATAAAGGGCAGCAAATTTAAACTGTCTTGGTTACTTGGGAAGCCACAGTCAGGTCTGAATAATGTGTCCGGGTTGCAAAAAAATGGCCTGGTCATGAAGGGGGGTAAACCGTCCAGGGCTGAACCGGTTAAAGGGAAAAGTATTTTGTATATATTTTGTCTATTCTACTAACTGCAGGACAAAAAAAACAACCGCCTTTTACATGGCGATCTCCAGCGATCCCTTGGAGTATGACATAACCGAGGAATTGCACGGAGATCTGGCACACATGCGCAATTTGAGGGGGAGACGGGCCAGACCATGTCCGAGGAAAGATCCCTGGACTGGTGGGAGGCGGGGTTTGGTGTAATACCTTGGATTGCGAGCATAATTCATTCCGGAAAAATGCTTGTAATCCAAAGCACTTGTATATCAAAGCGAATTTCCCCATAAGAAATAATGGAAACTCAGATGATTAGTTCCACAACCATTTATTCATATACAAATGATTATAGCAATACAAAATACAGTATAAAGTGTATGATGTATACAGTACGTGGCCAGAGGTCCGGGGGCAATACGAGCAGTAGAAGGATCTCAGTTATAAAAAAAAAAGCGGATTTACACTCACAATGTTAAAAACAATATCCCGTGTTAAAGGGGGTTGTAAAGGAAAACATTTTTTTTCAGCTTTACATGGATGGTGCTCATCCATGTAAAGCTGCTGGTCTATACAGTAAAGCTGCTGGTGTATACATTACCATATGTGGCCAGAGGTTCCGGGGGCGCTGGTGACTTCCATCGCTTCCTTGAGAACTCTGAGACACTGGGAACTATTGACACTTCTGGGTGCTCCAAATACACGTTACACCCACCCCACCCAGCTGGGAGTTCTCCAGGAAGCGCTGGGTGCCACCAGATCCCCTGGCCACATACAGTACTACATACACCAGCACCCCTGGCCACATACAGTAAAGCATACACTAGCGCCCCTGCACCTCTGGCCACATACAGTACTACATACACCAGCACCCCTGGCCACATACAGTAAAGCATACACTAGCACCCCCACACCTCTGGCCACATACAGTACTGCATACACTAGCGCCCCCGCACCTCTGGCCACATACAGTACTGCATACACTAGCGCCCCGCACCTCTGGCCACATACAGTACTGCATACACTAGCGCCCCGCACCTCTGGCCACATACAGTACTGCATACACTAGCGCCCCCGCACCTCTGGCCACATACAGTAAAGAATACACTAGCGCCCCCGCACCTCTGGCCACATACAGTACTGCATACACTAGCGTCCCCGCACCTCTGGCCACATACAGTACTGCATACACTAGCGTCCCCGCACCTCTGGCCACATACAGTACTGCATACACTAGTGCCCCCGCACCTCTGGCCACATACAGTACTGCATACACTAGCGCCCCCGCACCTCTGGCCACATACAGTACTGCATACACTAGCGCCCCTGCACCTCTGGCCACATACAGTACTGCATACACTAGCGCCCCGCACCTCTGGCCACATACAGTACTGCATACACTAGCGCCCCCGCACCTCTGGCCACATACAGTAAAGAATACACTAGCGCCCCCGCACCTCTGGCCACATACAGTACTGCATACACTAGCGTCCCCGCACCTCTGGCCACATACAGTACTGCATACACTAGCGCCCCCGCACCTCTGGCCACATACAGTACTGCATACACTAGCGCCCCTGCACCTCTGGCCACATACAGTACTGCATACACTAGCGCCCCTGCACCTCTGGCCACATACAGTAAAGCATACACTAGCACCCCCGCACCTCTGGCCACATACTGTACAGTACTGCATACACTAGCGCAGTTGGTGGCTGGTGGTATGTTTTTGGGGGGTGGCAAACAATCCGCCCGCCTATTGCCAACCTCTTTGGTCGGGTCCATCACAGGCACTCCCCGCAGTGGGTTGGTCGGTCGGTCGATCGGTAAGGCCCCCGTACACACGGTCAGACAAAACCGATGAGAATGGTCCGACGGACCGTTTTCATCGTTTCACCGCTGAAGTGGCCTGATGGTCTGATGTGTGTACACACCACCAGTTCAAAATCCGATCGGGTCAGAACGCGGTGACGTAAAACACACGACGTGCTGAAAAAAACGAAGTTCAATGCTTCCAAGCATGCGTCGACTTGATTCTGAGCATGCGCGGGTTTTGAACCGATGCTTTTCTGTACTAACCATCGGTTTGGTCCGATCGGACAGCGGTCCATCGGTTCGGTTTTGAAGCATGTTTTAAAATTTTGGACCGAAGGACAACAGACCGATAGCCTATACACACGGTCGGTTTGGTCCAATGAAACTGAACTTCGGTTCATTCTCATCGGTTTTGTCCGACCGTGTGTACGGGGCTTTAGTCGATCGGTCAGTCGGACCCAAGCCACGCACTTACCCCATCTAAGTCGCAGGCAGCCAGCGCTTCCTTCAGGGGGTGGGTGGCGTCTCCTCCTCCTGGTGCTTCATTGTGGCTTCCCCTTCATCTCCTCCCTCCTCCTCCTCCTTGGCGGCCAATAGGTCTAAGGACCCCCCTCTTCATTGGCGGGGAGGAAAATCAGGAAGACAATAGCGAATATTAATTTGCTATTGTAACACAACTGGGTGGGCTCGGGGCGCAGTACTCTGCGCCCCAAGCCCACCCCTTTTTTAAGCCTATTAGAGCCTCAGGCTCTAATCATGTGCATATAAAAAAAAAACATTGGAATTCACATGTATTAGGGGTGTGGCGCCCCTGCGCTCTGCATCATGGGCCGCGACTGCACCAGCGGCTTTACATGGATGAGCACCAAACGCCTTAACGTGGGATATACATTGTGAGTGTAATTCCACTTTTCTTTTTTTACATTAAAACTGTGATCCTTATCCACTTAAGCCCCGGACCAATATGCTGGCTAAAGACCCAAGGGGTTTTTACAGTTCGGGACTGCGTCGCTTTAATAGACAATTGCGCGGTCGTGCGACGTGGCTCCCAAACAAAATTGGCGTCCTTTTTTTCCCCACAAATAGAGCTTTCTTTTGGTGGTATTTGATCACCTCTGCGGTTTTTATTTTTTGCGCTATAAACAAAAATAGAGCGACAATTTTGAAAAAAATGCAATATTTTTTGCTATAATAAATATCCCCCAAAAACATATATAAAAAATGTTTTTTTCCTCAGTTTAGGCCGATACGTATTCTTTTTATCGATTTTTTCCGTGACTGCGACATTATGGCGGACACATCGGACAATTTTGACACATTTTTGGGGCCATTGTCATTTTCACAGCAAAAAATGCATTTAAATTGCATTGTTTATTGTGAAAATGACAGTTGCAGTTTGGGAGTTAAACACAGGGGGCGCTGTAACATTTAGGGATCACTGTGTATGTGTTTACTAGTGTAGGGGGGTGTGGCTGTAGGAATGACGTCATCGATCGAGTCTCCCCTATAAAGGGGATCACTCGATCGATGGGCCGCCACAGTGAAGCACGGGGAAGCCGTGTTTACACACGGCTCTCACCGTTCTTCAGCTCCGGGGAGCGATCGCGACGGAGCGGCTATAAACAAATAGCCGCGCTGTCGTCCCAGATCGCTCCCCGAGCGGACCCGACCTCCGCATGTACCGGGGGGGGGGTCCCGATCGGACCCCCCCACCCACGTCTAGCAGAGGACGTACAGGTACGTGATTGTGCCTGTCCGTGCCATTCTGCCGACGTAAATGTACATGAGGAGGTCGGGAACTGGTTAAACTGTTCCTCTTTCAAGACGGCGCTCGCATATAAAGTTAAAATAAAAAAAAAATGCTGCTCGTCTTGCAAAGCGCAAGGTATCACTGTATAATACTGGGTGTGCTCGGGGGGGGGGGGTAAAGTTGTGAAGAGATGAACATCTAAGAAGAGAAACGTAAGATTTAATATTTCTTTTTTTACTTTTCCATTGTAGGAAAGATTTTGGATTTCACCCACAGATACATGTTTGTGTTTCTCATTGCCGGCGTCGAAGTGGTCTTATCAGCCATAGTCCTGACTACCGGCAATTTCTTCTGCATCAAGAAAAAACCTGAAGAGCCGCATTGCAAAGAAGAGGTCGCAGAAATCGGAGAACTCCGTAAACTTGAAGACAAGGCGGCGCCCGAGGGCGAAGGCGAGAAGCCACAGGCGGCCGAAGCGGAACAGTTCTTGAAAGAGGACGATAAACAGAACGGCGAGGTGGTGACAAATCCCGAGACGTGTGTGTGAAGAACAAAAGAGACGTTTACTAAATGATATTTCTAGGATTAGTGTTAGGGCTGTGCCAATTATCTATCACCTTCCAGCTATTCGGGAGCCAAGCATACATGATACCACCCAAGGGCAAGAAGTCTCTCGCTCTACAATGATTAAATGGTCCTTATTCTTCATAATGGATGTCCGTTACCTGTCAAGGCTTTGGCACGTGTTTGGGTTGACACATTTTAGATTGTAATTTTTTAACTTTTTTTTTTTAATCTGTTGTAAATTCTTACAGTCCTGATTGTTATATATTGTTTATTTATGAACTTTATAAACTGTTTTTTTGTTTTATTGATTTTGGTTGTATTTGCTATTGCACTGGAAAACTATAAAATTATATATATATAAACATATAATTTTTTTAAAGAAGATGTTGCATGGGCCATTATGTCCATACAAGACCGTTTTAACGATACAATGATAGTTTAAGGAACAAATGTCCTGTGGTTTTTTTTTTAACCATTTAACGACCGCCCTATAGCATTTTTAGTGCTACAAGGTGGCCATTCTGTGCAGAATCACATGTGTGTATATCTATCTATCTCTCTATATATTGAGAGATATAGAAAGAGATCTCTCTCTCTCTCTATCTCTCTCTTTCATATATATATACCGTATTTATCTGGGTATTGCGCGCTCCGGCGTATAGCGCGCGCACCCCTAAAGTGGACCCGACATTCCTGTAAAAAAAGATTTTTGTACTTACAGTTTTGGTGTCTTGCGCGGCGTCCATCGGCGGCCTCGTCGGGTCCGGCGTCCATCGGCGGCCTCGTCGGGTCCGGCGTCCGTCTGCGGCTTCGGGTGTCCTCTTCGTTGGGTCCGGCGTCCTCCCCGCTCGATCCTCGCTTTCCTGCGCCGAATTTGAATACTGCGCCGGCATATACCGAGCGCATTACACTCTTGTATATTCGGCAATGCTCGGCTCCTCTCGCACTCACGTCCTGTATGTCCTGTACGGCGCAGTATTCAAACTCGGCACGGGTATCGGCGTATATCGCGCACCCACGATTTTGCCCTGATTTTCAGGGCAAAATAGTGCGCGGTATACGCCGATAAATACGGTATATATATACCATGTATCTCTCTCTCTCATTTATATATATGAATCTCTCTCTCTATCTCTTTTTTATATATATATATATATATATATATATATATATATATAGAGAGAGAGATATCTATCTCTATATATAGCTATATACTGTGTATATATCTATATGAGATAGAGATATATATATATATATATATATATATATATATATATATATATATATATATATATATATATATATAGAGATATACAATATATTTTTAGAGAGAGAGAGATGTCTCTCTCTCGCTCTCATATATATATATATACATATATATATATATATATATATATATATATATATATATATATATATATATATATATATATATTCTAAAAAAAATATTATATACGCGATTCTGCACTTCTGGGTAGGGTTACGCTGCTTATGCCGCGATTTGTCACAGCAGAAGCCGATTAGCGAGTTCCAGCCAATGGATGTCTGTCGGCACCTGCTGATCAGCGAGGAGAAAGACAGGACAGAGCTCTGCATAATAAAAAAAAAAAAAGGGATGTGATGGATTGTGTTTCCCTGCAAAGCACGTCCCTTGATAAAAAAAGAAAAACTGCTCACTGTACACAAAAACACTGGCTTGGCACATGTTAAACCCTTGGGTTGCCCTAGATGTTTAACCCCCTTCCTCATTAGTACAGTGACAGTGCATTTTTTTTAGCACTGTTCACTGTATTAGTGTCACTGGTTCACACAAAATGTCAAATTGGCCGCTGCAATATCACAGTCACTGATTGCCGCCATTACTGGTATAAAAAAAAAAAAATAGGAATTCCATAAATCTACACCATAGTATGTAGACGCTATAACTTTTGCGCAAACCAATCAATATACGCTTATTGTTTGTTTGTTTTTTACCATAAATATATAGCAGAATACATATTGGCCTAAACTGCTAAAGAAATTAGATTTTTACATTTTTTTATTGGATATGTTTTATAGCAGAAAGTAAAAAATTTGGTTTTTCTTTTTTTTTTTTTTTTTAAAAGTGTATTTTGTGCGTGAACTCGAGAGAGGAGCCGGACTGCAGGAGTTGGGAGTAGGCGGGCCTCCCCCAGAGGCAATCTGCCATCTTTCTCCATGCCCCGGGTGGCAATGGCAGGTGTGTGAGGGGGTCCTCCCACACAGCCCGCCCTACCTGCTCCGCTTTGAAGCCCAACGGGGCAGAGGGACTCCCTATAAGGGAGTGAGAGGATCTAGCCCGCTCAACCAGCCCCATTAGTCCTTCGCCTCTCTTTTAGAGACCGCGTGGTCAAAGTGCGTGTGTTAACCCAATTTAGAGTGCGTGTGTAGGTGTGGTGGTTTTTTTGTGGGAGGGGGGTGGGCGTACTAAGCACAGGCTTACCTCGCATAGAACACCCACCGGGAGCCGGGCTGAGACCACCAAACTCAATTCACATGTAGATGAGACCGGGATCCGAACCTCTAGCTGCAGAGGTGAATGGCTTGTCAGCACAGTGCCAATCGCGTTGAGCCACCGCAGCTCCCCTTGGTTTTTCTTTTTTTAAATATTTTTTGTTTTTGGCGCAAAAAATAAAAAACACAGAGGTGATCAAATACCAACAAAAGAAAGCTCTATTTGTGGGAAGAAATTTACATAAATTTTATTTGGGTACAGTGTTGCACGACTGCGACTCACTGAGAAGACTGGGACCCACAACGGGGGGAGCTGTGGACAATGCGGGGTAGGGGAACACCTGTACGGGGAACCTCCAACACAAACCTAGGTGCGGCTGGGAGGAGCAATTACAGGAACGATGCCTAGGTCTCTCCCTGCAGCAGCTGAAAGTCAGTGGGACGGAGTGGGGGGGGAGAAACCAGCTTTCAGCAGCTGCAGAGAGCCACACAGGGCATTATTCCTGTAATTGCTTGCCCATATCTGATTTTCCCTTCTGTCTGCCCCCCCCTGTGTGCCTGGGCCAGCTACAGGTGAACCGGTGGTACTCCCTTATCACTGGCCCTGAAAGTCATACTGGAACAGATGAGGGTGTTCCTAGGGTTGCCACCTTTTTTTCAAGCCAAACCTGAAGGGTACATAGCAAATTTTTCCTTATTTTTTTGAAGGGGGAATGCTGTGGACTGGTGTAAAGGGGAACTCTGATGTAAGTGGGGGCATTGGTGAGCAGAAACCCCCTTAAATCAGAGTTTCAAGCATCTCCCCTTACATCAGAGTCAGTAGAGCACCCTTTACATCTGAGTTCTTCTTACCTTAGTGTACTCACTCGCTCAGAGGCAGGAGGGAGATGTCAGTCACAGTGAATAGTGAACTCACTCACCCACCCAAGGATAGAGGCTCAGGGATCAGCACCTTTCAACCACAATGTATCTACCAGCTGCTGGGCTTTCAATTTCCCACTCACACGTCCCTTTTCTGAGGCACACCCCATGCAAACTCCTATGTTGGGGAGCCACATTCCAATCTGAATAATGTGTCCGGGTTTCAGGTGGTCTGTCCAGATGAATTCTGGACAGGTGGCAACCCTAGGTGTTCCCCAAACTGTTGAAGGTTGGATGTGCACAGTATTCTAAAACAGGGCTCAAAATTTCAAGTCCTGAGCTACTAGCCAGGCTTCAAGGTGTACTCTCCACCAGTTGCCCCGCCCAACCCCTACCATGTCCCGCCCCCAGACACGCCCTTATAAATTATCTCATAAAATGACACTTAATGTTTTATGCAGAATTAAGTTATAAAAATAAATATTAACAACACCTTTATCCGTGCCCAAAAATGCAGCCTGCCCATGTCTACCAATGAAGCACGTCCCCTGTGCAGCCTTCTGTCCCCAGTGCAGCCTTCTGTCCCCAATGCAGCCAGTGTCCCCAGTGCAGCCTACCTGTGCTGAGTGAGAGGAGGAGAGGAGCCAGAGCCACCGCCGCAGCCTGGTTGTTCAAAGCGCGGGGAACATGACAGCTTTCAATTCAATAGCTGTGTTCCCAGCCACGAGCCGCCATATACAGCCCCTCCCCCTTGTCCGGGAAACTTTGATAGACAGATCACCCGTCCAATCCTGGGATGGGTTATCTGTCTATCAAAGTGCCCGGACAAGGGGGAGGGGCTGTATATGGCGGCTCGCCGCGGGGAACACAGCTATTGAATTGAAAGCCGTCATGTTCCCCGCGCTTTGAACAACCAGGCGGCGGCTCCTCTCCTTGCTCGCCCCCCCCTGCTCCCAGGCAGTCCACACTCGCCAGCCCTCAAAATTTACTCGCAAAATGCGAGCAGGCAAGTGCAAATTTTGAGGGCTGTTCTAAAATGTCTTTGTATGTTGCAGCGTTTACAGTACCCTTCCCTGGACGCTATAATTTGGAGGAATGTGTATACTGTATACGTTTGGCCGTATTGTGTAAATTTATACACACCAGGAAGTAGTAGTTGAACATATCCAGTTACACGGAAGTGATTGCAGCAATTATGATGAGAAGCAACTGATGCTATATCATTTCTTGGATGTTTAGTCAGCTTGGAATCTGAACTCAAACAAAAGCTGGCATGAGACACCAAGACAACATAACGACAGTAAAGAAAGCCTTGAAGGGTATTGGGAAAAGGGATAACAAGTGGTGTAACATGGAGAAACAATGTAAGGTGAATACAATACATTGGTTACAAAGGTAGTAAAGCACACAAGTCATCTAAAATCAGAAAATTATGTTGGCCCATCTAAATCAGATATTTAAAATTTTGAGTAGATGTGAGACAAGTCTCTTCTAAATCATGAGAGAAAATGGAGGCGCCATTGTTAGAAGACTATGAGGGGCCGGATTCAGCAAGAATTTACGCCGGCGTATCTATAGATACGCCGCATAAATTCAAAGCAGCGCCGGCGTATCTTCTTTCTGTATTCAGAAAGCAAGATACGCCGAAATTAGGCTAAGATCCGACTGGCGTAAGTCTCTTACGCCGTCGTATCTTAGGGTGCATATTTACGCTGGCCGCTAGGTGGCGCTTCCGTCGTAGAATATGCAAATGACCTAGATACGCCGATTCACAAACGTACGTGCGCCTGGCGGAATTTTTTTGCGTAAGGCTTTTCCAGCGTAACGTTGCTCCTGCTTCTATGAGGCGTACGCAATGTTAAGTATGGACGTCGTTCCCGCGTCAAATTTTTTACGTCGTTTGCGAATAGGGCTGGACGTAATTTACGTTCACGTCGAAACCAATACGTCCTTGCGGCGTACTTTGGAGCAATGCACACTGGGATATGTACACGGACGGCACATGCGCCGTTCGTAAAAAAACGTCAATCACGTCGGGTCACCACCCATTTACATAAAACAAGCCCCCCTCATCCTCATTTGAATTAGGCGCGCTTACGCCGGCCCCATTTACGCTACGCCGCCGCAACTTAGGAGGCAAGTGCTCCCGGGCAATCTGGGACACGTGGTCACCCTAGTTGAGGGACACACACGTGAATACAACTCGGGCCGGATTCAGGTAGCCGGGCGCATTGTTACGGCGGCGTAGCGTAAATACGATACGCCGCCGTAACAATGCGCCCGGCAACCTGAATCCGGCCTGAGTTGTATTCACGTGTGTGTCCGTCAACTAGGGTGACCCGTGTCCCAGATTGCCCGGGACAGTCCCGCATTTTGCAGGTCTGTCCCGGGCACCTTCGTTCCAGGACAATACAGTGTCCCGGAATGAAACTGACACAGCCACCCCTGCAAAGCCTAACTAATGCCCCCAAAAAAAGGCCGCCACATCACCGCTTTACTCACTGACAGTACTTGTCCTGGCCGGGAATACCTGGAGGAGCACAATCCCCGCCCCCTACTTGTGATTGGAGAAATCCTAAATCCCGCCTCTTGTGTCCAATCACTGTGCTGTGATTCGTTACAGCACAAGCTGATTTTTGGGAAGGGGAGTGTCCCTGAATGGTAATTTGGAAATGTGGTCACCCTAGGCCTCAACCCACGAGAAAGAAAATATTTTACATACGGCTGATGCATGCTGTGCATTCTAATAATTAGATCCTGTGTAACAGCAGGTAGTCATTATGTTTATGATACTTTTAAATTGTAGAATGTAAACATTGCATGTCTCACTTCCTGTATTTTCATATAAACATTGCCCAAGAGGCGAGTGCCAGCCTACCACGCCAGGATTACAAAGAACAGCAGCCTGCCAGGAATCCCTTTGTGACACCACCCCATAAGTCAAGCGGCAAGAAACAACAAGAGTACAGAACTGTTCCACTAGATAGGGCACGTCACGATTGAAGAATACGTTGAAGTATAATCTTCAAGAGGCCACACCAACCTATTTCCCGAAAAAAAATTAAAGCACTTACCGTATTTATCAGCGTATACCGCACACTTTTTTGCCCTGAAAATCAGGGCAAAATGGTGGGTGCGCGGTATACGCCGATATCCGCGCCGAGTTTTGAATACTGCGCCGACATATACCGAGCAGTAGTCGGGCAGTCTCGGCTCCTTCCGCGCTCACGTCCTGGACGTACAGGACGTCAGCGCGGGTAGCCGAGCATTGCCGACAATACACGAGTGTACTGCGCTCTGTATATGTCGGCGCAGTATTCAAACTCGGCGCGGGAAACGAGCGGGGAGGACGCCGCAGAAGGACGCCGGACTCGCCGAAGAGGACACCCGAAGCCGCAGAAGGACGCCCGACCCGACAAGGCCGCCGCGCAAGACACCAAAACTAAGTACAAAAAAAACAAAAAAACTTTTTTCCCACAGGATTGGGGGCCACTTTAGGGGTGCGCGGTATACGCGGGAGCGCGTTATACCGCGATAAATACGGTATGTAAATAAAATAGCAATAGCTGTAAATTTATCTAAGAGAAAAAGGACATAAAACATCTTGTTCACAAGAAAATTCTCCAATGAAGGCCGATCAGCAGATGCCAGTGGTCAATTATTGTCTGGCACCCGCTGATCAGCTTGTGCCGTGACAAGTCAGGCGCACGCCCTCTACCCGGAAGTGCTGGATCACGTACTAGATACACGATCCAGCACAGGAGGAGACACTCTACATCAAGGGGGGGGGGGGGGGGTTGATCAGCAGGTAAATCAGGCCACTGGTATAAAAGTGAAACTTTTGGCGAGACGCAACCCTTTTTCAGGCCACTAATATAAAAGTGAAAACATGGAATACCAAAATTGGAACCGGTTTTAGCCTGAAGTTACAGATTTTTTTTCAGGTTTCATAACAATTACAAGGTCAGACCACATACTTTCAGTTTACACAATCAAAATGAAGCAACAGAAACTAAGCTACAAAAAGTCCTTAGCAGAGAAGACTTGTAAACGGCCTTCGTGGATCTGTTTTCAAGTGTCCGTACCCCCTGTACAACCGCTTTTACCTACAGGTAAGACTACATTAATACCTGTAGGTGCTGGAAATATCTCTCAATCCTCCACGGTTTAGGAGATATTTACATTAGAGGTGTGTGCCGATGTCTACGGCGCATGCGATCGCGCCGTTTCTAAAGGAGGTCATGCCTTAACGTGTGAGTGACGTCATCGCGGCTCCAGCCAACCACAGCGCCGGAACCGCGATACGCAGGAAGTAATTCCGAGACGACATGTCGCTGGCCGGTGCTGTGTCGGGCACCGCAGCGGGGGCTTCGATCCAAAGGGAGTATTACATAATAAGCTAGTATGCTATGCATACTAGCTCATTATGCCTTTGTCTTGCAGGTGTTAGATTTTTTTTTTTAGTTATTTTTTTCAAAAGTGGGTTTACAACCATTTTAAATCACCAAGGGCCAGATTCTCAAAGGCGTTACGACGGCACAAAGCCATTTGCGCCGTCGTAAGTCCTAATCTGGCCCGGCCTATCTATGCGACTGATTCTTAGAATCAGTTACGCATAGATACCCATTACATCTGACAGGTGTAAGGTTCTTACGCTGTCCGATCTTAAATGCATTTTTTTTTTCCCGCCGCTAGGTGTCGCCGACGTCGTTTTCCCCGTCGCTTATGTAAATTAGCAATTTACGACGATGCGCGAACGACGCAGAGAATTTACGACGTTTACGTAAGCGTAAACTTGCCCCTGCTAATATGACGGGCAAGTTTACGTAGGTCCGTCGTATGCCATGTTAAGTATGGCGTCGGGTCAGCGTCGGCTTGTTCCGTCGGTTACGTCGTTTTCCTAAGTCGTCCGCGAATACGACTTTACGTCAATGACGTCGGCGTCATTGACGTTTTCCGTCGAGAACTGGAGCATGCGCACTGGGCTATTTCAAGCCCGGCGCATGCGCAGTTCGATCGGTGCGGGGGCGCGCTTAATTTAAATACAAGCCGCCCCCTTTGAATTACGCGGCCTTACGCCGGGCCAATTACACTACGCCGACGCAAATTACGGAGCAAGTGCTTGGAGAATACGGCACTTGCTCCAGTAAGTTGCAGCGTAGTGTAAATGGCTTACGCTACGCCGCCGCAGATTCTACAAGAATCTGGCCCCAAGTATTTAATTTGATTGGCTATTACAGTGATCAGTCACTGTGAAGCCTGCCCATGTGTTTCTCGCTCAGCGAATGGAGAGGAAAGTTACATTGTACTACGCTCTCTCCTTGCAGAGAGACAAACTGAAAATAAATATAAAAGAAAGAATACCTAGATCAGCGTTTGATCTCGGTCAGCGGCAGTGTGTTTGGGTAAATAAGGGTGAAAGGTCAGAATCAGTATATTTTGGGCAGGATTTAAAAAAAGTAAAAAAAACTATTTCTAAAACCCTTCACTCCATCTGTACGAAAAACATGGCCCACTAGACTGGGCTTTTTTTTTTCCCCATGGGGCCGCATATTTGAGTATGTCCCTTTGTGTGTCCCAGCACAGAGACCGGGGTCTCACCGAGAGCACAGGGCTCTGTTCTAACCATCAGGACCCAGAACTCCCAATTCCAGGTCACTTGATTGCTGTGATAGCCACTGATTGGCTTATCAGAGTGATCAGTCACACTGAAGCCTGCCGCCGTGAGACCTACATTGCATTTCTTACTGTCCTTGCAGAGAGAGATAGATAGTGATAGAATATATATATATATATATATATATATATATATATATATATATATATATATATATATATATATATATATATATATATATATATATATATATATATAAAAAGTGGGTAGAATTTTTTTTTTAATAAAAGAATCAAAAAATAAATACGTAGATCAAGGTTTGATATAGGTCAGCCCCAGGGTTAGTGTTTGGGTCAGCATTTTTTAATTACCATCGGTGTCAGTTAATGTTGGTGTGTTTTAGGCAGGATATTAAAAAAAAAAAAATTTTACACACACACACACACACATAAAAATGCACACTTGTTTCTGAGCTATACTATGGGTACAAACAACAACAACTAACATACACATATGTGGTATCGCTGCAATCGTCGAGAGCTGGAGAAAATTTTGGGTTGGTCTTCGGTGGTAGGTTAAGGAAATAGCAAAAAAAATACAGTTACATTTAAATAAATAAATAAAAAAAAAAAAAGTTGGCCCAGTTTTCCTTTGATAATAAAAATAAATGCTTTTATATAGATCGATAAATCTATCTAGAGAGAGCATATATTTATTTTTTCACACACACACACACACACACACACTCGATAGTCTGACCTTTTTTCAATAAAAATATATACACACATACACACACACACACACACACACACACACACACACACACACATATATATATATTTATGTGTGTGTGTCTGTGTGTATCCAATACTACTTACCACCAAATGAACGCTCAATTCATGAAAAAAAAAAAAAAAAGAAATCCACCCTGATGCACAGAGTAGTTGTGACGTTATGTACAGATTTACCAACGCATGTCAAAGTTGAAAAATTGGGCTTAGGCATTTAGATTTGTGTTACCCTTAGCCACGAAGGGGTTAAAATGTCAGAAATTGAACCAGGCTTCCAATACTTACAGCTGTAAACTCTTCGTAAAAAAATAAACCCCCCCCCCCCTTCCCATTTATAGCGTCAGGCATGCAACAAAACATTTTTACACGGACAACGTAGAAGTTACGAATTTATTATTTACACAATTTGTAAAGTACACAAATACAGTAGTGATACAAATTGTTGTTTGCGCAATAAGTATCAATGTACAGGATTTTTTTTTCCCGATCCCAGGAAAAAAAACATTCGGTCGTTTTTATGGCAAAAAAAGAAAAACCCGAGGGAAGGAGCGCTCCCCTCGGCTGGAATAGACGACGCAAAGATCTTGTGTACAGTGGTTAGAAAAGTCGGTCAGTTAACAGGACATTCACAGATATTTACAAAGGAAAAAAAAAAAAAAAAAAAAAAATCACGCTGTGAAGAATCGTACAAGGAACATGGGACATGCGCAAAAAAGTCTTACGGGTTATACTAGCATACAAGGACAACTCCTTCTGGGGCAAGCCTCACATTATTTTTAAGAAATAATCAGTAAAACTCCCTTACAACAAGAACACAAAGCCCTACTTAGTACTGTAAATACCCACCTAACACACTTCCTGTACCATAAAAAGGATCGCTGTGAAGGCTACAGAAGGAAGAAGAAGATATTTAAACCTTTTAAAAACACAACCAATAGACCACATCGAACATTTTGAAACCCCACCCCCTTTTTCCCCCCCTCCCACCTCCCGCTAGCCCCACCCACCCATCACAAAAATTTAAACAATCGTCAAATATTGCAAAAACATCCTTTTCTGTGGGCAACCCATCTTACGAGCCAGCACCTCCGAGGGTCTCGCACTGCGGCTCGTTGTACGTGAGGGATGCGCGTTTGGGACAAGTTGATGTCAACTCTACGAACACTGAAGTGGCCTTTTTCGAAAAATTTGATTTGCTACAGTGATAACTTGAGGCTTTCGAGAACAGCGGCGATGCAATGATCCGATACTATCCAAGGCTTCAAAAATCTACAAAATGGACAAGTTTGTGACTTTCGATATGGAACTAAATGGTGTCTATACAACAACAGTGATATGTTTTCAAACAAAGACTGAGAAAAAAAAATAAAAATTGCAAGTGTTTTTTTTTCCCCCGTAGAAAATAGAGGTAACAAATTTTTTCTTTTTTTGACACTATGAACGCCAACGCTGCGATTTTTGCTGCGTTAAACCTATAACAGCTATGCATAGGAATGCTTTTATCGACCCCAATAAAAAAAAAAAAAAAGTTGAAGAATTAAAAATATGAACAAAATATATGTACTTTACTTGGGAAAACTAAAAATTTAAAAAGGAGAAAATGCACACAAAAAAACAAAAAAAATAATAATTAAATATTCATTAAAGGGAGGGTAAAAAAAATAATAAAAAAAAATAACATGAAGCCCATCCATGCCTGGACACTTTTCCAGTAAAATTACCAACTGCTCACCTTAAATGCTACAAAACTGCTGTCACTGTGGAAGCAGACAAGTCTGGCACTGACAGATGTAATTCTTTAACAAACACACAAAAAAAAAGGAAAAAAAAAAGACATTTAACATACAGAATAAAAAGGGCCCCTGAAATAAGTAAAAGATGGCAATTCTGTATTTGGCGTCAAGAGTCTACGCTCGCACACGGGTGCTCAAAGTTCTTGCATGGCCATCGCGCCACTCCTCAAAACTCCGTCCCGCCGGCTGGTAATTGCTCGGATTATTATCTTGGTAAAAAGCATGTAAAGCTCCATTTTCCATTTGGTTAGTTTTTAAATTCAGGGTTTTGTTGTGGGCTGTGATTTTTTTAATTTTTTTTTTTACTTTTTTATTTAATTTTTTTTGCTAGTGAAACCACTGAAAAAAGGTTAGCCATGCATTAAACCGCCCTCCAAGAGGAATGTGATCATCGGTGCACGGTGGAAGGGAAACCGCTGGATGCCACCCGACTTGGAATCTGTAAGGCAAGAGAATAAGGTTACAGACTGAATCACTGAAATCAATACAGAATCAGAGAGAAAAAAATAAATCTATAATATATACAGTGGAACCTCGAATTGCAAGTAACGCGATTAACTAGCGTTTCGCAATACGAGCGCTGCATTTAAAAAAATCGTGACTCGGTTTCCAAGTGTTGTATCGCAAAATGAGCATGATTCTGGCCAAAGCGGTGTGCAGTACCGCTTTTGGCCTGAGGTGGGGGGGGGGGGGCCGTAACTGAGCAGAGCACGGACAGCATGACTGACCTTGGTAAACTCAGGTAGGAAGTATTTCCGAGGTCAGTCGAAGTGTCCACGGGCCTTTTCAGCCATTTCCGAGGCTCTCCAGCGCCCCCTGCGGTATTGCATACCATTGAAGTCAATGCGGAATTATTTTCATTTCCATAGACTTCAATGGGAAAACTCGCTTTGATACGCGAGTGCTTTGGATTACGAGCATTCTCCTGGAACGGATTATGCTCGTAATCCGAGGTTCCACTGTAACTATAATTAATTTGCTCACAAGTTATATTGTTTGAAGAGGCGATCATTTCATACAGTATTTCAATAAAGACCCTGCTATTGTAAAGTGGTTGAGAAATGGATGATTAGAAGAAAAAAAAAGTGACAGAGACCACATGGTCAGAAACCATTCCGATTGGTTAATTGAGACACTGGCACATTCTATGTGGATAAATCTGTGTGTAGCAGCCTCCCCTAATTACTTACCTGAGCCCCAACTCTCTCCAGCGATGTCCACTAGTGTCTAAGCCATTCGGGACACTCCCGATTGGCTAAGACACAGCAGCGGCGCCATTGGCTCCCATGGCAGTCAAATTCAGTCAGCCAATCAGGGCAGAGAGGGGTTCAGACCCACAGCTTTCTATAGGCACTCCATTTAGACACAGAGCTCTGACTTGGCTCGGTTGCCCCTATAAAAAGCTGTGGGAACACTCGGCAGGAGGGGAGGGGCCAGGAGCAGCAAGTAGGGACCTGAGAAGAGAAGGATCTGAGCTGCTCTGTGCAAAGCCAACTGCACAGAGTAGGGAAGTACAACAGGTTTGTTATTATTTTTGTTTAAGCAAGACTTTATAATCACTATAGCTGCAAGCAGCCTCAGCTACATACACTATTGTCATCACAGCGTTTTGGCAGCAGGTTGGATACATTCCATCCCGATCCTGGAATAAAATCAAGTTGGGTTCAGCAGACCAGTGTGAAGACAAGCATAGAACTGAAAGGGATGCATTTTCCTTGAGCTTTTCTTGCCGTTAATGTCCAAAAATAAATTCATGTTTATCAAGATAACAAAAAAACGGTGTGCAGCACCCCCCAATACTTACCTGAGCCCCATCTCTATCCAGCGATGTCCACTAGTGTCTCGGCCATGCGAGACTCTCACTTCCCGATTGTCTGAGACACAGCAGTGGCGCCATTGGCTGACTGATCTCGACGGCAGCGGGAGCCAATCAGAAGAAAGAGGGGATGGGGCCAGGCCACAGCTCTGTGTCTAAATAGACACACAAAGCTGTGACTTGGCTCAGGTGCCCCCGTGGCAAGCTGCTTGCTGTGGGGGCACTCGATAGGAGGGAGGTGCCAAAGAGGGACCAGAGAAGAGGAGGCTCTGGGCTGCCCTGTGCAAATCCACTGCATCAGAGCAGGCAATAATAAAAAATAAAAAAACACGAGACTTTACAATCACTTTAATTAAAAAGTTGAATATAATAAAATTTATATATAAAAAATACCTTTTTTTAAATGGTAATTTTCAGTTTAGTACATTCTGAATTTTCAGTACCAGATTTCCATTCGGTGCACCACTAATTTTGGGAATGAATACAAAGCTTCCTCTGATTGCCTGAGGTGGAGAACATCATCATAATCCACACCTCTACAATCAGAGGAAGCTTTGTATTCATAAAAAAAAAAATGGCTAAGCAGTGCTCAACCTGACATCATTTTGTTCCAGCAGCCAGGAAGGGCTGCCAGAACACAGCGCTGTATACTGTATGTAGTGGAGGCCATTCTTTTTTTTTAAATGAATACAAAGCTTCCTCGGATTGGTTGAGGTGTGGATCATGATGTCATTCTCCACCTCAGCCAATCAGAGGAAGCTTTGTATTCATAATAATAAAAAATATATATATATACACAATACTTACTGAGAGTGGCTGAGCAGTGCTTTACCCAATTTTGTTCCAGGAGTCAAACAGGGCTGTATACTGTATGTAGATGAGGCTTTATACAGCGCTGTATACTGTATGTAGATGAGGCTGTATACTATATGTAGATGAGGCTTTATACAGCGCTGTATACTGTATGTAGATGAGGCTGTATACTATATGTAGATGAGGCTTTATACAGCGCTGTATACTGTATGTAGATGAGGCTGTATACTATATGTAGATGAGGCTTTATACAGCGCTGTATACTGTATGTAGATGAGGCTGTATACTATATGTAGATGAGGCTTTATACAGCGCTGTATACTGTATGTAGATGAGGCTTTATACAGCGCTGTATACTGTATGTAGATGAGGCTTTATACAGCGCTTTATACTGTATGTAGATGAGGCTTTATACAGCGCTGTATACTGTATGTAGATGAGGCTTTATACAGCGCTTTATACTGTATGTAGATGAGGCTTTATACAGCGCTTTATACTGTATGTAGATTAGGCTTTATACTGTATGTAGCTGAGGCTGTATACTGTATGTAGATGAGGCTTTATACAGCGCTGTATACTATATGTAGATGAGGCTTTATACAGCGCTGTATACTGTATGTAGATGAGGCTTTATACAGCGCTGTATACTGTATGTAGATGAGGCTGTATACTGTATGTAGATGAGGCTGTATACTGTATGTAGATGAGGCTGTATACTGTATGTAGATGAGGCTTTATACAGCGCTGTATACTGTATGTAGATGAGGCTTTATACAGCGCTGTATACTGTATGTAGATGAGGCTGTATACTGTATGTAGATGAGGCTGTATACTGTATGTAGATGAGGCTTTATACAGCACTGTATGTAGATGAGGCTGTATACTGTATGTAGATGAGGCTTTATACAGCGCTGTATACTGTATGTAGATGAGGCTTTATACAGCGCTGTATACTGTATGTAGATGAGGCTTTATACAGCGCTTTATACTGTATGTAGATGAGGCTTTATACAGCGCTTTATACTGTATGTAGATGAGGCTTTATACAGCGCTTTATACTGTATGTAGATGAGGCTGTATACTGTATGTAGATGAGGCTGTATACTGTATGTAGATGAGGCTGTATACTGTATGTAGATGAGGCTGTATACTGTATGTAGATGAGGCTTTATACAGCACTATATACTGTATGTAGATGAGGCTTTATACAGCGCTGTATACTGTATGTAGCTGAGGCTTTATACTGTGCTTTATACTGTATGTAGCTGAGGCTGTATACTGTATGTAGATGAGGCTTTATACTGTGCTTTATACTGTATGTAGCTGAGGCTTTATACAGCGCTGACAGCTAGTGCAAGCAAAGAGTTTGTCTGGACCAGCACACAATCTCTCACTATAAAGGAGGATCTTATTTTATTTATTATCTTAAGTTGTAAAGTTCCTGCTGCCCTCACAATTTTATATCTTTTGAAGGGAAATTATTATACAGGATTTATTTAGCGCCAACAGTTTGCGCAGCGCTTTACAACATGAGAGCAGACAGTACAGTTAAACAATAATAAACTATAATGACCATTTAAAACCCAAATCTGCATATTTTGTTGACACTTAAAAAGGAAATGTTCATCCAGAATCGTTGCAGTGAGAAATCTAGTGACAGGTCAGTGTCACACAATCTACCAACTACTCACTTTCAAATCCAAAAACAAAGTTTAAAAAAAGTGGAAGAAAAGGAAAAGTGGGTTGGAGGATATCCATCACACAGCAACCAATTAGATCTTAATTTATGAATAAAAGAATAGGACCTCCTGGAATCTGATTGGTTGGAGGTATTCTGCCACAAGTTTAGGCCCCTCGTCTGAATGAATGAGCCGAGCCATCTATAAAATCGTAACTTAAACCCAAGATACTAAAACTTAGATAGAGTTTTTATTATGTTGGATTGGGCAAAGAAAGATTTGAATCTCTCGTGTTTTTATTGCTCCGCCCCTCATTAGGGGGACATTCCTGATCACGTTCTGTACCGTAGAATGGTGGTACAAGGACAGGAAATGAGAGAAAATGCTCAACAGAGCCACAGTGATCATAGAAGCTCAGGGGGTTATTTACGAAAGGTGCAAAGCGTACCTAAAATTGCACTGAAAGTGCACTTGGAAGTGCAGTCACTGTAGATCTGAGGGGTAGATCTGAAATGAGGGGGAAGCTCTGCTGATTTTATCATCTAATAATCACGTGCAAGCTAAAATGCCGTTTTTTAATTTTCCTTGCATGTCCCCCTCAAATCTACAGCACGTGCACTTTCAGTGCAATTTCAAGTGCACTTTGCACTTGTAGTGCAAAGTGGATTTGCCTTTAGTAAATAAACCGCTATAATACCAAAAGTATGCCTTTACACAAACTTTAATGGCATCCCAGTCTTAGTCCGTAGGGTTCAATATTGAGTTGGCCCCGCCCTTTGCAGCTATAACAGCTTCAACTCTTCTGGGAAGGCCGTCCACAAGGTTTAGGAGTGTGTCTATGGGAATGTGTGACCATTCTTCTAGAAGCACATTTGTGAGGTCAGGCACTGATGTTGAACGAGAAGTCCTGGTTTACAGTTTCGCTCCAATTCATTCCAAAGGTGTTCTATTGGGTTAACATCAGGACTCTGTGCAGGCCAGTCAAGTTCCTCCACCCCAAACGCGCTGATCCAGGTCTTTATGGACCTTGCTTTGTGCAAATCATTTGGTGGAGGGGGGATTATGGTGTGGGGTTGTTTTTCAGGGGTTGGGTTGGGCCTCTTAGTTCCAGTGAAGGGAACCGTTAAGGCCTCAGCATACCAAGACATTATGGACAATTTCACGCTCCCAACTTTGTGGGAACAGTTTGGGGACCGCCCCTTCCTGTTCCAACATGACTGCGCACCAGTGCACAAAGCAAGGTCCATAAAGACACGGATGAGCGATTGTGAGGTGGAGGAACTTGACTGGCCTACACACAGTCCTGACTTCAACCCAATAGAAGACCTTTGGGATGAATTATAGTGAAGACAGCGAGCCAGGCCTTCTCCTCCACATCAGTGCCTGACCTCACAAATTTTCTTCTGGAAGAATGATCAAACACTTTCCATATACACTCCTAAACCTTGTGGACGGCCTTCCCAGAAGAGTTGAAGCCGTTATAGCTGCAAAGGGCGGGCCAACTCAATATTGAACCCTACGGACGAAGACTGGGATGCCATTAAAAGGTCAAGTGCATGTAAAGGCAGGCGTCCCAATACTTTTGGTAACAGTATGTATCTACCTATCGCCGCCCCCCCCCCCCCCCCCCCCTTACGAGCAGGAAACAAAAATGTGCATCCAAAAAAGCCTCCCCCGTCTCTTGTCACATGGTAAACTCACTTCAACATCAGATTTCAACTTTGGGTACAAGCTCTCCCCATTAATACCACTAAACACTCGTTGCAGAGGCAGCCAATGGGCAAGGCTTGGCTTATGCCCCATGTGGATAAGTTGAGGTCTCTGTTACAAAGTGAGTACTCTCAGATGGGGCACAGGGGGAGCTTTTCTAGACAAGAAATGAATTGCAGGGATCATCTTGTGCCTGAAAACTGAACTCCCAGTCAACAGCTAACTACTCAAACGAAAGACACATATAAGCCGTTTGACTTGCCAAAGATTTGTTTTTTGTACATCTAGTCCTGAGATTTGCATACATGGACATCTGATGCACAATGGTGACCGCATTTAAAGTGGTACTAAACAAAACCAAACAAAAAAACTGAAAAAATTCATGCATGCTCTTTTATACCATGTGTCTGCTGGAAAAAAAATAATAAAAACGTACCCGTCTATTCGCAATCATTAGACTACATTGAGCTGTGCATGGAGCAGCACAGTGCATGGTCTCGCCCCGGATCTGTTCCAGAATAAATGTGTATTTATTTCCAGATAGATGCACTAGTTGGTGATTTTTATTAAGAAATTCGACTAGATTTAATTGGTATATATATATATATATATATATATATATATATATATATATATATATATATATATATATATATATATATATATATATATATATATATTACACACACACACACTTTTGCCTGCAGTTCAGCTTTAAACGACATCTTAGTTCTAAATAAAAAATAGGCTCACTTTAAAAACAGAGGAAGAGTCTACACTTTATTTCCACCAGGTAAAGGAGACTTTCTGCTACCCGGGAGGGGAGGAGACTTCATGGTGCCAGTTGTCCTGTAGGCAGGGGCCTATATAAATTGGTCTTCTAGAATCTGATTGGTTGCTGTGGGGTACACTTTTGTCCCGTTTTTATAGGAGTTGCAGCGTTTAATTTTAGATAGAAATACATATCTGGTGGTCCAGGTAAACAAACCAAGTTGGCATATCTGTCTTTATCGCAACAGACAGTTTTCTAGGGGGTTTTTCTGCATGCAATTTTTTTTCGCTATTATACATTGTTTTTTTATGTTTTGTTATTTTTGATGATTAAAGCCCTTGATCGTTGTATGTCCGGATTTGTATATCCTTTCCCTTGGTCATTTGGATGCTTTTATTATACGTTGTAACTTTGGCCTTGATGTGTTGTCTACCAATAACACTTAAAAAAATTTGATACCTTTTTGATAATATAATTGACTATCAACCAGTTCCTTACGTTATTTATAAACCAGTCTCCCAATTAAAAAGTCCCACCGAGGAAACACACCCCCATCTTTGGGGTACACAAATCTATTCAGGTATCTGCTCCCATTTCTGGGCAAAGAATACATAATGTCTGGCCCCTCCTCCCGCCCCACTGCCTTCTGGGAGAGACACAGGTCCCAGAAGACAGCAGGGACCATTCAGAAAGTGCAGCGCAAGGATGCAGGCATAAGGCTTCACTTCTTGTTTCTCTTAGTAATGATTCCGGCGCCTGCACCCGGACCCGAGGATCGGCTTCGGGTGCCAACATCGTGGGCTTCCAGGACAGGTAAATGTCCTTATATTAAAAGGCAGCAGCTGCAGTATTTGTAGCTGCTGTCTTAATATTTTTTTACCCAGGCGGAACTCTACTTTAAACTGAACACACTCTGAATTTCAACATTTTTATAAGGAATTTTATTATATGAAAGGCCCTGTTGAACCCTGACTGCTCAGAAAATGTTCATACAAAGAACAGCTGCATCCAATCAGATGCAGCCACTGTTTGGGTATTCGGCCTGCGGCGGCTGTTAGAATACAACATGCCCAATGGCAGATTTGTCCATCCCCAATGTATAGCAAGGGTGGAGCAACCCTTCAGGTCTTAGATTAGTTGCCACTCATTTTTCTTAGGTTTATATTGCCTTTAAAGTGTATATCTTTGAAAACGTATCACCGGACATAAATGTGTTTAAAAAGGTAAAATGGCTGCAGTTCATAGGGATGCTTTCTAAACAAGACTCACCCAGTGCTGCCTTCAGCCGAGAATGGGGCGAGCAGCTACTTGCCATGATGTTCGAAAGGAATGCTATTCTGAGGTGGGGAAAAGACAGCTGCTTGTCACTGTCCCAACAACCCAGCAGTTTACTGTGAGCAAGATGTACATTGGCTTTGTGTGTTAGCATACACCCACAGAGCGCCAGCCAGAAGGAAGTGTGAAGCAGTGGCTGAGAATTAGAGGATCTCTGAGGGACTCCGTTTTTACAATGACAAGATACGTGTGTGAATGGAGTTCCTCAGGAGATCCTGTCATTGCAGCTAGCAACTTATCCCTACCCCCAGCCTCCCATAGCATGCTCTCATGTCACCACACCACATACCCAGCCCACACTCTAAGTCTACCCAATGAAGAATAATCTGCTGTGTCACATGCACTCAATGGGGATGCAAATAATTTGGAAATGGTTATCAGTTTATAAAGCTCCTCAGTTGTCAAAGGACTAAAAGTTCCAGCATGTCACATAACCCCAACTGAATGGACATAGGATATGCTTGCACCAGACATCTTTCAAGTAGAATTCCAGATAAATCCTAACTTGTCCTAAAAATGCTCCCCCCCCACCTATACTGACAGAAGGCAAAGAAGAAGGAGGAAAAGGAGGAGAAGGCGAAGAAGGAGGAAAAGGAGGAGAAGGCAAAGAAGGAGGAAAAGGAGGAGAAGGCAAAGAAGGAGGAAAAGGAGGAGAAGGCAAAGAAGGAGGAAAAGGAGGAGAAGGCAAAGAAGGAGGAAAAGGAGGAGAAGGCAAAGAAGGAGGAAAAGGAGGAGAAGGCAAAGAAGGAGGAAAAGGAGGAGAAGGCAAAGAAGGAGGAAAAGGAGGAGAAGGCAAAGAAGGAGGAAAAGGAGGAGAAGGCAAAGAAGGAGGAAAAGGAGGAGAAGACAAAGAAGGAGGAAAAGGAGGAGAAGGCAAAGAAGGAGGAAAAGGAGGAGAAGGCAAAGAAGGAGGAAAAGGAGGAGAAGACAAAGAAGGAGGAAAAGGAGGAGAAGGCAAAGAAGGAGGAAAAGGCAAATGAGGAGGAAAAGGAGGAGAAGACAAAGAAGGAGGAGAAGGCAAATGAGGAGGAAAAGGAGGAGAAGGCAAAGAAGGAGGAGAAGACAAAGAAGGAGGAGAAGACAAAGAAGGAGGAGAAGGCAAAGAAGGAGGAAAAGGCAAAGAAGGAGGAAAAGGCAAAGAAGGAGGAAAAGGAGGAGAAGGAGGAAAAGGAGGAAAAGGAGGAAAAGGAGGAAAAGGAGGAAAAGGAGGAAAAGGAGGAAAAGGAGGAAAAGGAGGAAAAGGAGGAAAAGGAGGAGAAGGCAAAGAAGGAGGAAAAGGAGGAGAAGGCAAAGAAGGAGGAAAAGGAGGAGAAGACAAAGAAGGAGGAGAAGACAAAGAAGGAGGAGAAGACAAAGAAGGAGGAGAAGACAAAGAAGGAGGAGAAGACAAAGAAGGAGGAGAAGACAAAGAAGGAGGAGAAGGCAAAGAAGGAGGAAAAGGCAAAGAAGGAGGAAAAGGCAAAGAAGGAGGAAAAGGAGGAAAAGGAGGAAAAGGAGGAAAAGGAGGAAAAGGAGGAAAAGGAGGAGGAGAAGGTGGTCGAAGGAGGAGGAGAAGGTGGTCGAAGGAGGAGGAGAAGGTGGTCGAAGGAGGAGGAGGTGGTCGTCGAAGGAGGAGGAGGTGGTCGTCGAAGGAGGAGGAGGTGGTCGTCGAAGGAGGAGGAGGTGGTCGTCGAAGGAGGAGGAGGTGGTCGTCGAAGGAGGAGGAGGTGGTCGTCGAAGGAGGAGGAGAAGGTCGTCGAAGGAGGAGGAGAAGAAGGTCGTCGAAGGAGGAGGAGAAGAAGGTCGTCGAAGGAGGAGGAGAAGAAGGTCGTCGAAGGAGGAGGAGAAGAAGGTCGTCGAAGGAGGAGGAGAAGAAGGTCGTCGAAGGAGGAGGAGAAGAAGGTCGTCGAAGGAGGAGGAGAAGAAGGTCGTCGAAGGAGGAGGAGAAGAAGGTCGAAGGAGGAGAAGAAGGTCGAAGGAGGAGAAGAAGGTCGAAGGAGGAGAAGAAGGTCGAAGGAGGAGAAGAAGGTCGAAGGAGGAGAAGAAGGTCGAAGGAGGAGAAGAAGGTCGAAGGAGGAGAAGAAGGTCGAAGGAGGAGAAGAAGGTCGAAGGAGGAGATTTTCAGCTTGCTCTAGTCATATGATCCCCCGTGTCTAGGCCAGTGAGGCGAACCTTGTCACCCCAAATGTTTTGGAGCTACATTTCCCATGATGTTCATGCACTTGGCAATGTAGTTCAGCATCATGGGAAATGTAGCTCCAAAACATCTGGGGTGCCAAGGCTCACCATCACTGGCCTAGAGGAAGGGCGAGAGAGCCTGGTAACAGCTGTAAAAGCCAGGAGCGATTATACAACCTACAGTCTCCCATGGTACAGCAGTGGTTGTCAGCGTTCCCTCTTCTCCCTTGCAGCTGCCACAGGGGAGCTGGATCATGTGACCAGACCAGTCTGAAAATAGGCAAGTATATCTATCTTTTTATAGAGGTTAGCATTTTAAGACTATTAGGCTTTAGCTGGAATTCTACTTTAAGTTAAGGTTTCCAAACAAAAGAGTTAACTTTTTCTTTTAGTGGGGTCGGGGAGCTTATTCTGTGCCTTCACTTTTATACAATTAGGAGCTTTGCACTTGTGTGTTTTAATGTGCGCCTGCACACTGCTATGCAGACTATAGAACAGGGGGAGGGAGAAACCAATGCAGAGTCTATGGAGGAGGGATGAAAAAAGACATACCATTTGCCAAGTAAAGCCTCAATTCACAGCATGCATTGGTTATGCACCAAAATATAAACCTTGCCATTCTGATAGTTAGTGCAAGGCCGACGAGAGGCAGTGCATGGAATATCCTATATATTCAGATTAAAGGAACGCAGAGCCTGATGAACAATGGACAGGTGGGTATGTCGTATGTAAAACTAAAAAAAAAAAAAAGGGGGGGGGGGCTGGGTTTGCGGTCAAGTGGGAATAACCCAGCAAAGTCTAAGAGGCTGAGGGTGTCTAATAAGCCCTTCCCCCACTATAGGCACATTTGTACTAGAAGGTTTTACTACAAAGACGGCCCGATGATCAAATGTCTGCAAGTTTACCATTTCCTGGAAAACCTCTCCATAAGCAATTCTGTTTGATGTTCTCATGTACAAAGTCTGAAGCATTACTATTTGCATCCCCATGCGCTTATACTAGACACATACTGTCATTTGGTATGCAAGGCAGTGCTGTCCATGGCTTTCATGGGAGTGGCTGAGAATGAAATATTGATGATCAGGCAGACTGTTTTTTTTTTTTTTATAGATTTGAATGCAGCAAAGAAAAAAAAAATGAAACAAATGACAACCAAAAACCAATCAGGCTTCATCTTTCACTCTCTCTGACTTGCATATGGAAACATTATTTTTTTTTTTAAATGGCCATTATGGGCAACGGCTCCCGATTTTCCAAAAAATACTAAATTTAAAGCCTCAATGTGTTCAGAGACTCTTATAAAAAAGGTGATGACTTCATGATAAGCTGCACATCACAAAACCAGCACAGGAAAAAGTGGTGCCCTGGTTTGCAGGGTAGTCTGACTTTTGATGGCCTCATTTGCTCCTCCCATGAACGGATATAACTATGCACAAAGATGGAGAGCCTACCCACAGTATTTATACAGCACCCTTTGGAAACAACCACTGGAAATAAAATTAAAAGGAGGAGGACAGCATTGTTGGCAGCAAGCTTAGAAGCATAAGCAAGTTATTTCACCTCCAAGCCCCGGAGGATCTCAGGCTGTACCTGTGAGGTTGACATGCGGGAGGTATCTTGTCTGCCGGTAAGATCAGAGGACGACACGTTAACAGGAGCGCCACGATGTAATCTCATGCTGACTTTGCGCTCGCGCTCCATGCCAGAAACGGGTCGTGGTGAAGTGTTTGCTGTAACAGATTTTAAGAGGCAGGCCAAATGAACTTCAAGCCAAAAGATCTTACCAAGATCCACATTTTACTACAGTGCTTTATATAGCTATACTGCCCACTGAAGTAACCTTAAAAGAGAAGTTCAGGAGGTAAAAATGCATCGATTTTTACCACCCTAGGTGAATGCTGCATCCGTCCCCCACCACCAACAAGAGTGAGAACTGAGAGATCAAAGACTGCTGATCTTTCAGTTTTTGGTCTTCAGTGAGCAGAAAGCCTGTAGACTGTCAGTCACCAGCTCTCTGCTCTGTCCCTACAGCACTCACTGGAGCATCCTGCTGTGGAGGAGGCGGGATTGGCTGGCTCAGGCTCTCAGCAACTTGCCAAGAGGCTGAGCCAGCTATTGGTTCAGGCATCTGGGTGGATCCCCAACTGGACCAGCTTAGTGGCATCAACTAACAGTGGACTAGCCTGTTGGCTTAAAAACAGAAGTGCAAAACGATCGATAGGAAAAGCAGAGCCAGAGTAGATTGGACCATATTTCTCTTTTAAAGATGGCCTTAACTATACCAGCTGTGGAAAAAAAGGAGGCAGGCAGAAGCCGGAGAACGAGTCACCAGTATTACCTGTGATCTCCTGGACCCCCCTTGACATTTTCCCCATTTCTGTCCTACCATGCCTTGTTCTGCACAGTCTATATCAGGGGTGCCCAACCTTTTGAAGAGCGAGGGCCACATAAAGCGACTTGGTAACTGGTCGTGGGCAACAATAAGTGGAGCGGACGGAAGACAGAATCTGTGTCCGCTCTGTATATGCAGAGCGGACACGGACACAGCCAACTCTACTCTGTGGGCCCTCCCATCCGATCCAACCAGATGGAAGGGGACAGATCCCATTCTGTTTTTTTTCCAGTGGATTGGAGGTAGGTGGGTGCAAATGGAGAAGAGTCTGTTTACATCTGCCGCTCCATAGAGATGAATGGAGGGTCTTCGTGGGTTGAACCGATCATGTGAAATGGACCCAAGGCTGCTTTCACACGGGTCGGCAATCTGGGCTTGCGAACCTTTGCTATCCCAAAGCAGGAGTTTGCGGGCCACATCAGAGGGCTCCGCGGGCCACATGTGGCCCCCGGGCCACTGGTTGGGCACCCCTGGTCTATATGGAGGTGGCCATCTTCGTACAGAAACAAGGGTTTGCTTCCTCCTGTCACAGCTGCCCCTCTGGGGAGTGGACTGGTTGGATAATGAGCAAGAAGCAGGAGTGATGTTAAAATCATGAATCAGGGAGATTCTACACTGCAGCCTTCTCTCCAGCAAGGAGAACAGTAAGCAGCACCGTAGTGACACCAAATCTCACTCCAGATCTTGTGGAGCTAGAAGTCAGGAGCAGCAGCGCCACAGATTACCTCACTGCAGATATACAGCTATAAGGGCTCATGACACAGGAGTACCCAGATATTTTTCAGGAGACATTTCAGGCAAAAAGGGTTTTCAGGGTACTGCTTATTTACAGTTAAAGCAGAAATTCAACTATATACAAAAAAAATGTAAAAAAAAAGTTCAGTTTCAAGTCCTCCTCCCCACCTCCTCTAACAGTTTTAGAATATTTTTTTTGGGAGAGCGGGAACCTAGTTTTGTCAGATACCCAGTCCCACTTTCCCTGGAATCACCTAGACCAGTGATGGCGGACCTTGGCACCCCAGATGTTTTGGAACTACATTTCCCAATAATGCACATGTAGTCTGCAATGTAGTGGAGCATCATGGAAAATGTGGTTTCAAAACATCTGGGGTGCCAAGGTTCGCCATCACTGTCCTAGACGATTCCACTGAAGTCTACCCCTTCCCCACAACCTCCTGGGAACAGAGGTCCCAGGAATCTGAAGGACAATTTACACAGCGAAGCGGGGAGCCCCACAATAAACAGGCCAGAGCCAGGGACCCGAAGACTGGTATAGAACAAGCCTGGGTGATGACAATGTTGAATCACTGGACAGTAAAGCATCATTAAAAAAAGTCAGTTACAGTATCTGTAGCTGTTGACTTAATTTCCCCAAAAACTACTGAAAAAACACTAAACATTTCTAAATGTTCCATGTAACAAAGCAAACTGAAGTTTTTGACTTGAGGTGCACTTAAATCTACAAATCTGGAGAGCCAAAAACACTGGGTGGGAGGATTGATTGCTGATAGGTCAACAATAGCATGGTGCTTTACGGGAAGCTGGTCCCATTAACCACTTCAGGTTAATGGGACCAGCGGGACCCGATCGCCGCTGGAGTCCCGCGATCGGCCCCCGGAGCTGAAGAATGGGGAGAGCTGTGTGTAAACACAGCTTCCCCATTCATCACTGTGGCGCCGTGATCGATCGTGTGATCCCTTTTATAGGGAAACACAATCGATGACGTCACACCTACAGCCACACCCCTCTACAGTTAGAAACAGACATGAGGTCACACATAACCCCTTCAGCGCCCCCTTGTGGTTAACGCCCAAACGGCAATTGTCATTTTCACAGTAAACAATGCATTTTTTGCTGTGAAAATGACAATGGTCCCAAAAATGTGGCAAAATTGTCCGAAGTGTCCGCCATAATGTCACGGAAAAAAAAAAAAAGAAAAAAAAAAAAAAAAAATCGATCGCCACCATTAGTAGTAAAATAAATAAATAAATAATAAAAATTAAATAAAAAACTATCCCCTATTTTGTAAATGCTACAAATTTTTTTTTTATATATATTTTTGGGGGATATTTATTATAGCAAAAAGTAAAAAATATTGATTTTTTTTCAAAATTGTCGTTCTATTTTTGTTTATAGCGCAAAAAATAAAAACCGCAGAGGTGATCAAATACCACCAAAAGAAAGCTCTATTTGTGGGGAAAAAAGGACGCCAATTTTGTTTGGGAGCCACGTCGCACGACCGCGCAATTGTCAGTTAAAGCGACGCGGTGCCGAATCGCAAAAACTGTCCGGGTCCTTTAGCTGCCTAAAGGTCCGGGTCTTAAGTGGTTAAGGGAACACAGATGACTCCGTACAAGTTTACGTGAACCTGGAGGGCAGAAGGGGGTGTAGCACTTCTGCTCACTGGACCTGCCTCCACCCTTCCAGCCCTTTTCAGCAACCATTAGCTGTGAAGTATTTTTTTCTTCTTCTTCTTAGACATGGCTAAAAAGAAAGCAGCAGTGTTTTCTTCAGACTCTTCTGCCTTGTCAACTGCACTCTGTCCTCACCTTTAATCAGGGCTGCTTTGCCACTGGGGAGAGGGAGAGCCCTGTAGACAGAAAGACAGAGCTTGCTGTATCAAACACTTTTGCAGGTAAACATTTTCAGAGCTAATCAAACACGATCAAATAGGTTTACTGTCTGCAATAGGGAACAGACAGAAAGCCGATACACATTCACCTGTACTGAGCGCTTCCTTTGATCAGTCTAGCCCTGAGGAGGTAACAAGACTGTATTAAAGCCCCTTTTCAGCCCTAATTTCAAGTTTGAGTGAATAAAAAAAATAAAAAATAAAACTCGACTGATCGTTATGAATAGGACCCATTACTTTCCTCAAAAGTAGTCAGACAGGAAAAAATAGCGATAGCAGTGGGCCCACCATACCTGTGTGGGAGGTTGGAGTGAGAGGAGTTGGTGGAGTGACTTCCTGGGTGCCTCTTAGTCTACCTGAAGCAGTGGAGGGCAATCCTCGGACTGCGGGGTTCCGTGTGTGTCTTAGACGCTCTTCCCGCTCTCTCCGTTCACGTTCTGCATCTTCGGCAGCACGGCTTGCCCCCTAAAATGAAAGAATCAAATCAGTCAAAAAATAAAAATAAAAAACACTACCTCCACCCTTCTGTGTGGTGTTCCATTATATGTACGAGGCGGTATCAAAGCGTTTTGAGACTAGCTTGATTTACAAGAAAGTACTTTAGCACCTTCAAAAATAGTCCCCTTGCACAGAAATACAGCGCTCCTAGCGTTCCTGCCACTTCTGGAATGTGTCCTTGAAGTCTTCTTTTCGAAGCACACCAAGTACCCTCTGCGATTCTCATTGGATCTCCACAATGGTGTCAAGACAATGACATTTGAGCTAGATCTTCATCTTTGGGCAGTGGCGGCGTATATTTTTTTTGGTTATCAATCCAACTTCAAATACTCCTTTGCTGGGCAAGGTGACAGTGTGTATGTAAGGCGCCTGACCCAACTAATTATACATGCTTCATTAGCACCCCACTGCAGCCAGAACAGAAATTTTAAAAAGGTGTTGGACACTTAAAGTGGATGTAAACCCGAAAAAATTGTTTTTAATGAAGGCTTGCACCTTGTACAGTATAGGATTTCACGTCATCTGTGCCCAGTCTTGCAACAATGTTAATCCAGCTCTGAGCAGTCCTCATCTTTTTTCAGCGAGATAAAAACGGACACAGAGAAATAGGAGTCAGTTTTCCCCCCTTGCTGCGAGTGACAGGTGATTTACATATGTCACGTACATTCTGTGTACTTCAGATCCCCTCCCTTCTTCTCCAGCTCTCCCAGAATTGGCTGCTCCACACCTCAGCATGATTGGGCATGCTGAAGCCATGTGGTGACTTTTCTGGGTTTTGACTGGATGTTGGTGATCATAGCAGAAGTTCAGTGTAAGAAATACACAGGAGAAAATGTGGACAATCCGCAGAGACCACTTTTATCTGAAAGCCGGCCGTCCGCCGTTTTTAAAAATACTGGGATTATGGCAGCTATCTGCTGCCATTACAACGGCATTTAGCGTCAAAATATCAACGTACTTTAACCTTAAAGCGGGAGTTCACCCGAAAAATTAGATTGAGGCTCATTTTGGGCAGCAGAATCGGGTGTTTTTTTTTTTTTTTTAAACGAAGCAGTACTTACCGTTTTAGAGATAGATCTTCTCCGCCACTTCCGGGTATGGTCTTCGGGACTGGGCGTTCCTATTTGATTGACAGGCTTCCGACGGTCGCATACATCGCGTCACAAGTAGCCGAAAGTCGGTGCGGCTCTATACGGCACCTGCGCACCGACGTTCGGCTACTTTCGGAAAATCATGACGCGATGTATGCGACCGTCGGAAGCCTGTCAATCAAATAGGAACGCCCAGTCCCTATATAATTTTACACACACCCCCTACCATCTCCCCACATTCCTATGTGCTGTAGAATATGCATTCAACAACAAATTAGGGTTGTAAACAATGGTGTCTGTAGGAAATTGCTTTACGCCCCAACAAGGATTTGGCATCAAAAGTTAGGGGGAAAAAATTCCCATTGAGACTGTCCCAAGTGTTTACAACTTGATTTACACCCAATATGCTACATCCTAGCTCTGAAGTGTGCTCTGCGGGGGACGTACTGAAGCTTCCCCACAAATATGAGACCTCGGAAAACTTAACAGTCCAGCAATTTACTCACAAATTTCAGCATGTTCCAATCAAACACATAATCGTAGGAGAAGCCTTGACGGTGGAACAGATTCCTGAATAACTGCCTCAAGTAAGAATAGTCTGGTTTGTCATCAAAACGTAGAGATCTGCAGAAGTTCAAGTAGGTGGCAAACTCAGCTAAAAGAGAAAAAAAAAAAAAAGTACATAAAATAACATTTTAGAAAAAATATTTTAGTGCAGACTAGACCTTAACATTGATGTGCAGGTTAAAGCACCAACTCCACATTTTTTATGGCTTGAAATTGAAAATGTAGATCTCTTCGCAATACTACCCATGACGCTGCCCCCCCCTCGGACACATTATGTTATTTGTCCAGTACCATGACTCTTCCGACCTGAATGACCACCGCAACATTTAACCAACTTTCTGGGAGCCCAGGTCATCAAGGACACAACCTTTGGAGGTGTAGAATTATGATGCCCAGGGCACACAGTGCTGTTGCACAGATTGGTGTTTGCATCCCTTTTAGAAGATACCAGCATTTAAAGGATGCGTGTAAATTGTAGTGTGTGTAAATTGTAGTGTGTGTGTAATTTTTTTACCCCCATTCACTAAAGTCCACCCCTCGTAGCTTTCTGTAGTGGGGAGACAAAACTGCTGCACTGCTACAGAGGAGAAAGCAGCATCGTCTCCCTCAAGTAGACTGCAATAGTCAATCAGCACCTGGCCATATACATAGCCCTGCCCTCTGCTTTTCAGATTGACAGAGCTGATTTTACAGTGATTGGAAGAAAAAAAAAAAAAAGGGGGGGGGGGGGGGGGGAAAAAGGTTATGCTCCGTGTGATGAAATTGCACAAAGCGGCCCCAATTACCTTTCTTCCAGGGTCCCTCTTCTCTGTACGCCCCCATAGAAAGCCGCTTTCTATGGGGGCGCACGTGTGGGCTCGATCCTGAACAACGCAGCCTGCATCCATAGGACACACTGTGTGGCTTGGCCCCGCCCCCTTGCTCAATTGTCACAGGATTTGACTGACAGCAGCAGGAGCCAATGGCTCTCACTGCCTCAGCAAAGCCTGAGAGAGTGGGGTAAGAAGAGAGCTGTGCTGGATCGATTGAGGGCCAAGTGTGGTCTCAGGTTAGAATAAGGGGCAGTGAGGGGTCGATACCGCTACTGGAACATTATTTTTACTTTAATGGGGGGAGTGCATAAGGTAAAAAAAAATAGGTTTATTCTTTAAAACCACTTTAACCTCTCCCTGCCTGCACTATAGCTGAAAGACAGCTACAGTGCGGGCTCACATTGCCAGGAGGGAGGAAGTCAGGAAGTCTACAGGTGTCCTTCCATGATCATGCGGCCCGTGTGACAGCGCTGAAAATTGGCCGAGGCAGGAAGGGGGTAAAAGTGCCCTGTAGGCAAGTAGTTAATGCCGACAGCCTATCATTGTGAGCTGGAGTATTTGCGAAGAGGAGTGTGTGAGCCACAAATGGAAGGATTTGGCCAACTTAAGAAGATAAACACGATCAATTTCCTAAAACAAAAAACCTTTACAATGGGACAACCTCAAATTTTTTTGGCATTTATTTCGATAGTAGCAGGTCTTCTGGTTCACCTGGCAAACTTACAAGGGTAACTTTTACATAAGACCTCAATGGGCGTTGACATCTTTTTCTCGCTGATGCGTTCATATTTCTGCCTCTTGGTGGCAGCTTTCAGTCCTTGCCATGGCAGGGAGCCCAGGTTGAAATACATCAGCACGTAGCCGAGAGACTCCAGATCATCTCTGCGAGATTGTTCTTACATGGAAAAAGAAAAAGTAAAATGTAAGACTGTAAAGACGACATTACTTTTCCTCTCCTGCCAAACTCAAAAATCCTTTAACCTCTTCCAGATCACCCCACGCACATTCACTGTAGCATGGGGGGCCCCTGTGGTAGAGGTACACCATTTCCTCTTCCTGGTCTGGCGCGTGTGCCGCCGGCAACCAGCTTCCGCTGTGATTGGACACAATGGGAGCCAATCGGCGGGTCTCACCGATCACTTCCGGGGCAGACAGAACGGTGGTCTGCCTATGTAAACAAAGCAGATCACTCTGGGGGTTATTTACTAAAGGCAAATCCACTTTCCACTACAAATGCAAAGTGCACTTGAAAAATTGTACTTAAAGTGCACTTGGAAGTGCAGTCGTTGTAGATCTGAGGGGGACATGAAGGGGGAAAAGAAATAAAGCAGAGCTTCCCCTAATTTCAGATCTACCCCTCAGATTTACAGAGACTGCACTTCCAAGTGCACTTTTAGTGAAATTTCAAGTGCACTTTGCAGGATTTTCCCTTTCGTTAATAACCCCCTAAGACCCCTTTCACTGAGCTTTCACACCCCTTTCAAAACTTTGCTATTTTTTTCCGAAGATGCGGCTAGCAGGGTGTTTTTTTACAGTCCTGCTAGCGCAACGCGCCAGTGTGAAAGCCCTCAGACTTTCACAATGGAGCAGCTGTTTGAGAGCGGATTGCAGGCACTATTTTTAACACTATAGCGCCTGCAATAAGCGTGTGAAAGCGGTCTTAGTGTCCGATTTGCTCGCCACAATGTCTCAGTCCCGCTATAAGTAATTGATCGCCGCCATTACTAGTAAAAATAAAAAGGTTATAAATCTATCACATAGTTTGTAGAGGCTATAACTTTTTACCAAAAATATGTAGCAGAATACATATCGGCCTAGAATTGAAGAAATTCGATTTAAATTTTTTTTGGATGGTTCTTATAGCAGAAAAGTCAAAAATATTGTTTTTTGTTTGTCAAAATTTTCGCTCTTTTTGTGTTTATAGTGCAAAAAAATGAAAACCGCAGAGGTGATTAAATACCGCCAAAAGTATGTATCCTGACATGCTGATGTGAAATCTCCCAAAAATGAATTTTTTTTTTTAAATGTGTTTTTCAGGTTTACTTTTTTCTCCTCCACTTTCTGGCTTCCTTGACGACAGGGACATAGATGTTCCCTGGAAGGGCAATGTCACCATTTCCTTCAGGGAAATATTGCGCCTCAACTGAAATTTCGCAGTATTGTTATGCTGTGTACATGCGGGAAGTACATGACATCATCAAGATTTTCTAACAGAGATCTCAGGGAAGGGTTTATTTTTCTTCAACAGATGCAAGTAGTGTTGCACAATGCATGATGAAACACAGGACATCATTATACGGAATTTACGTAGAGGCAATAGTTTGCGCAGCTCTTTACAATATAAAGGAAGACAGTACAGCAACAATACAAATTAAATACAAGAGGGTTAGGAGGGCCCTGCTCCTGGGAGCTTACACTCAAATAGGAAGGGGCTGGTGAAACAAAAAAGGTAGTACCCGAGGGATGAGCGGATGAGGGAAGTAGAATATTACTGAAGGCATGGTAGGCCTCCCTCCCCTAAAAGTGCGCAGAGTAATAGATAACCAAACAGATTGGGGTAGGGAGTTCCAGAGAATAGGAGAGGCTCTGGAGAAGGAGACAAGGGAGCTTGAGGGTAGGAAGTCTTGGGAGGAGCAGAGGGCGGTTTGGGTGATATTTGGAGACAAGACTGGTGATGTAACTCAGAGCAGAGTTGTGGATGGCTTTGAATTTAATTAGTTGGGCAATGGAAAGCCAGAGGAGGAATTGGCATAGAGGGGTGGCGGACACTGAACGGTTGGTAAGGTGGATGAGTCTGGTAGCAGAATTCATGGTAGACTGAAGAGGGGATAGATAGCTTGTGGAGAGGTAGGCCAATGGGAGGGGAGGGGAGGGAGGGAGAGGGGAGAGGGGAGAGGATCAGAAGGGAGAGGACAGGGCGGGAGAGGGGAGAGGGGAGAGGATCAGAAGGGAGAGGAGAGGGCGGGAGAGGGGAGAGGGGAGAGGGGAGAGGGAGATTACTTTGGCTCAATTACTTTTTGTGACCAATAGGTCCATAGGTACCTAGACCAGATTTATCCAGAGACTGATCAAGTTGTAGAGACCTTTTATCCATTTTGATCAATAAAGGAGGAGTATTACTTTGGACTGTCACGTGGGCATCCACTACGTTGAACGCTATACAAACGTTTGTCCACTTACCTATGCCCAGGTGAGTGTTTATGGAGGCATATCTTGCGGTGCCGGTTAAGTTCTTGTTTTCGCGATAGGGTATATGCTGGTGTGTGCGGGCATCTCTGTACTTCTTCGCAAGGCCAAAGTCTATGATGTAGACCAGATTTCCTTTCTTGCCGAGGCCCATTAGAAAGTTATCTGGCTTGACATCTCGATGAATGAAGTT